>NW_006285722.1:70527-80157 GCF_000327345.1 Myotis davidii
GGAGAAAACAAATTCCGGTAACATGAAAGAAGTTATTTTAAGGCAAGACTCGCCACCCTTTTCCTTTCTAGAAGTTTGCCCTAGAGTTAGTTCAAAAATAATGTTGTCATAATTTTGTGTTTCCTCTTCTCAATTCAACCAGTCTTTTCTGAGCACCTGCTATTTTGAGGCATAGTGCTGGGCATACAAAGGAAAGACAAAGGGAACTGAGGTAAAGTCCTTACACCAGTGGTTCTCAGCCTTCCTAATGCCGCGACCCTTTAATACAGTTCCTCATGTTGTGGTGACCCCCAACCCTAAAATTATTTTCGTTGAATAATAATTTAAATTGCCTCAAAACTGTAATTTTGCTACTGTTATGAATCCTAATGTAAATATCTGATATGCACGATGTATTTTCATTGTTACAAATTGAACATAATTAAAACATAGTGATTAATCACAAAAACAACATGTAATTATATATGTGTTTTCCGATGGTCTTAGGCAACCCCTGTGAAAGGGTGGTTCGACCCCCAAAGGAATCGCGACCCACAGGTTGAGAACCACTGCCTTACACTCAGAGACTATTTCAATCCTTTCTTAGACTTTAATATCTGTGATCTGTTTTCAAATAGGCCAGCCCCACCTCAAAAATGGGGGAATAAGCCGAAACCGGTTTGGCTCAGTGGATAGAGCGTTGGCCTGCGGTCTGAAAGGTCCCAGGTTCGATTCCGGTCAAGGGCATGTACCTGGGTTGCAGGCACATCCCCAGTGGGAGATGTGCAGGAGGCAGCTGATTGATGTTTCTCTCTCATCGATGTTTCTAACTCTCTATCTCTCTCCCTTTCTCTCTGTAAAAAATCAATAAAATATATTTTTAAAAAATGGGGGAATAAATTAAATAAGGTTGGCAAAATATGGAGAAGTACTAAAGCTAGGTGATAGATCTGAGAGGGTTCGTTTGCTTTTTCTCTCTACTTTTGTATATGCTTGAAACTTTCCATGACAATAAAAGAAAAAAATCTAGTAAGGAAGACAAGCTATAACAAAAGGTAAATCGGGCCTGGCTGGCATGGCTCAGTGGTTGAAGATCAGCCTCTGAACCAGGAGGTCATGGTTCGATTCCGGTCAGGGCACAGGTCTGGGTTGTGGGCTCGAGCCCCAGTAGGGGGCATGCAGGAGGCAGCCAATCAATGATTCCCTCTCGTTACTGATATTTCTATCTCTCTCTCCCTTTTTCTTCCTCTCTGATATTAATAAAAAAATATTTTTTAAAAAAGGTCAATCTGCCTGGATGGTAAGTATCATTCCTAGAGAAACTTTACACACACAAATAATGCTCCACCATGGGGGGTGGGGAGGAGAAACAGAAGGTGTCACTCCACAAATATTTACTAAGCACTTAATCACCAGGAGGAAAAGATGTGGTTTCCATTCAGCTGCCAAAGGTGCCAAAATAGCTAGATTCTAATGTTTCTAAATCCATCTGGTAATCCTGGAGACATCTCAGAGTGGGCATTCTGTGGCCGCAGGCACACGATCCTACTCCGGTGGCTTTCTCTGGGGCAGCACCAGTGGAGAGGTTGAGAATTGCCACTCCTTTCACTCCTGCAGAGTTCCTGAGAGCTGACTATTTTTCCCACATCGTCCTACCTTCCTTGGGCCTCTGGTATTCACGCTCCTGACTATAGCTCCTTTGTGTGGGTTCTGAATCATCACTGCCCAGACCCTAAAGAAGCAATGGTTCTTTGGTTGGGGGCAAAGGTGGGCTAGAAGTAGCCATTTACATGTACAAGCCATTTAAACTCAAAGACTGAGCTCCTAGTGGCCCAAACTGGAAGCATCTGAGCAAGAAAATAATGATGGTGTGGATGAAAATCTGTAAGAAATCACAAATTCCTAACTGGGCAGGTCACGGTGGGTAGTCACATCTCAAGCCTATAACTTCTTTAGTGAAAGGTTATCAAACAATCCTTGTCCATTGTTCTTGTGCAGCTAGGTTAACACACCTTGGAAATGACAGAAGTAATTGCCTCAAAGGCGCAACCTTTGAGAGAAAACAGAATTTTAACTATCCTGTAATTCAAGATAGTATATAATCTTAACTATCCTATAATCCAACCCCGCTTTGCTTTCTCCCACCTTCATGTAATCTTCCTTACGTTCTCTCCTTAATTTCAAACACATCAAAGAAACTACAAAACTGTTATTCTCCAAAGCATCTGCGGCCTTGCTTTCTAGCAATTGTCAGTTTGGCTCAAATAAATTCTTATGAAAAGTCTCTCTATGTTTGGATGTTTCTTATGTGGACAACAGCATTGTACTGTAACCTTCGGAATAAACTGAATATCCATGAGTTCACAATGATATAAATGATCAAATAAACTTCCAATTAATAAGGAAGCAGGAGATGAAAAAAATCACCATTAGGCAACACCACTGCACTAATTGTCGCAGACAAGAACCACCATGGGTGCTCAAATTAATGGGTGAAAATTTGAGAAAAAACAGTTTGCATCGTCTCAAAATATCTCCTCCAGGATAATTATTAACTACAAAAGAAAAGACAGTTAGCTTTATAGGGGAGAAACCTAGCAAATATCACCTTAACTAAGTGATCAAAGTTAATATCACCCGTGATAAGACCTCTCCACTTCATGAATCAGTGGTAATATAACACTCTCTCTGATCAGTACTCTTCTACAAAACTGTATTCTACAAAATAATTAACTGGTACTCTTCAAAAGGGTCCAAATAATGAAAGACAGGGAAAAAAACTGGAACTATCTCAAACTGGAGCAGACAAGGGGAAATAACTAAATGCAATTAGTCGTGTCCTGGATGGAATATGGAAACAGAAAGAGAAATCATTTGAAGCTAGAGTAGGTGTGATTACCGCCTCCGCCTCGGCCACCTCTGTTCTCTGCTGCCCAGACAGCGGGAGGCGGGGCTCTGGAGTCACCATGGAGCCCTGTTTGCCGATGGAGGACAAGACCAGGGAGCCCACGATCCACCACTCCATGGACCCTTCCTTCCGTTTCTTGGTGGCTATCCTTTGCCACTGACACCACGGTGGGTACAGGGATTGCTTTCTGTCTTTCAACAGTTACCGGAGTGCATGTTTGGGATTTATGGGAGAAAGCTGGAAACAGTAAATGGAAAAAATCCTGGAAGCTGCTTGACAGCTGTCTTTTCTCAGACCAGTCTGAAAGGGATATGCTCATTCCTTGGATTGGTGGATCTGAAGTACAGAATAATTTCTAGATAAGTAATGAGACATCACCTGTGATCATCTCCAAAAAGAGGCCATCAGAAGGAAACTATCACAAAAAGAAAAACCTGTGTATTAAATTTTGACCAGCGGTCTGAAGCAGATCAAATGGAAGGTGTGGAGCACCTTGTTTCCCAAAGGTCATTAGCAACATGGACCTACTGACTTGTTCCTGAAGCCCATGCTGCACGGGGACTCCATTACCACTTCACCAGAGCGAAGCTTAGATCGCAAAGCAGGAGACATTCTTTTCAACCTGGATCCCAGGTCTCTGCATGTGGCAGAGCTGGTCTGCAAAGAACAGCAGCAAGTGATCTCCCAAGAGATGCTTTGGAAGAAGCTGACTGAACGAATGGTGGGCACGGACCCTCCCTGTAAGTGACCTTCCGAAAGAAGAGGGTGGGATTGGTGCCTGTTTAAAAACAGAGCCACAGCCCTGGCCAGGTGCCAGGTGGCTCAGTTGGTTGGAGCATCATCCTGTACACCAAAAGGCTGCGGGTTCAAGTCCCAGTCAAGGCATATACCTAGGTTGTGGGTTTGATCCCCAGTCAGGGCGCATATGAGAAGCAACTAATGGATGTTTCTCTTTCTCTCTTTCTCTCTCTCTCTCTCTCTCTCTCTCTCTCTCTCTTTCTCTCTCTTCCTCTCTCTCTAAAGTCAATAAACACATACTTAGCTGAGGATAAATAAATTAGTTAAAATAAAAATAGACCCACAGGTAGCTCTCCCAATTCACTTTATAGACGACAGATTCCAACTGCTAGTGAGAACCTCACAGCTTGCAGAGGATTCAGTGTCCCCCTGAAAATAGTGAAGGTGTCTACTGTTCACACTATGATGATGAAAAAATTATCAATGGCCTACGAGATAATTCTATTAAGATCTGGGATAAAACCGCTTGGAGCCGAGGCCGGTTTGGCTCAGTGGATGGAGCATCGGCTTGCGGACTGGAGGGGCTCAGGTTCGATTCCGGTCGGGGGCATGTGCCTGGGTTGCGGGCACATCCCCGGTGGGAGATGTGCGGGAGGCAGCTGATCGGTGTTCCTCTCTCGTCGATGTTTCTAGCTCTCTGTCTCTCTCCCTTCCTCTCTGTAAAAAATCAATAAAATATATTTTTAAAAAAAACCGCTTGGAATGTTTGAAAGTGTTAATGGTGCACACGGGCTCTGTCCTATGTCTCCAGGATGTCATGTATCATTGTGACTAGCTCTTCAGACTCTACAGTGAGGGTCTGGGATCGTAACATGGGTGAAGTTCTGAACATGTTGATGCACCATAAGGCTGGACTGCACTGACGCTTCAGCAATGGACTGATGGTGACCTGTTCCAAGGACAGCTCCAACGCTGTGTGGGACATGGCTCTGCCAAACCGATTTCACTCTGCTCCTGGTTGCCCACTGCGCTGCTGTCAATAGAGCAGACTTTGATGATAATACACCGTATCTGCCTCTGGTGAAAGAACCATCAAAGTCTGGAGCAAGAGTTCCTGTGAATTTGTTCGTACTCTGAATGGGCTCAAGCAAGGCATTGCCTGGCTCCAGTACAGGGACTGGTTGGTTGTTAGGGAATCATCAGATAGGTCATACCATCAAGCTATGGGATACTAAATGTGGAACCTGTTTAAATGTTCTAGAGCAACACGAAGAATTGGCCCAATGCATCCATTTGACAACAAAAGGATTGTCAGTGGGGCCTAAGATGGAAAAATTAAAGCTTGGGGCTTGCAAGTTGCTCTCGACCCTTGAGCCCCAGCAAGCACATTGTGTTTGCACACATAGGTAGAACATTCTGGGTGTGTGTTTGCACAGCTTGATGAATTGCAAATCACTAGCAACTCTTATGATGACACTACTTTGATTTGAGATTTCTTAAATGTGCCTTCCAGACCCAGGATAAGACCTGTTCTCCCTCCATAACATATACTTCATCTCCAGGTAACAGCCTGCATTTTACCCCTTTCAGGCTTCCCGGTCTTGAAGTACTGGCTAAATGTCTACCGATACCTAAGGGTGTTCTTCACAGCTGAGTTACGAAGTTGTAGATGGTTCTAGATCAGGGGTGGGCAAACTTTTTGACTCGAGGGCCACAATGGGTTCTTAAACTGAACTGGAGGGCCGGAACAAAAGCATGGATGGAGTGTTTGTGTGAACTAATATAAATTCAAAGTAAACATCATTACATAAAAGGGTATGGTCTTTTTTTTTTCAATAGTTTTATTCATTTCAAACGGGCCGGATCCGGCCCGCAGGCCGTAGTTTGCCCACGGCTGGTCTAGGCCCACATTCCTTGAGCACTGCCTAACCGCCTCCCAGAACAAAGACAAGCAAACTGGGCAGGAGACTCCTTAGTCTGTTCTCTACAACCCAAGGGAGGAAGGCTGCTAAGGGCTTGGCCGGACAGTGGCTTCCACCCTTCCCGGGCCTCAGCGGTCCAGCATCTCACTGTCCCCCAGGCCTGAGACACTAGTACAGAGTGTGTTCCCACTTAGCCATGGGCTGGGCTTAAGAACCTACACCAAGGTTCATGTGGATTACCTAGAACACTTCCTGCAGTGTTCATATGGTGTTTTTATTTTTTCATTGTCATTGTGTGTGTGGTGTTTTTAATGGGAATATTGTTTTAAAATGTAATTTCTAAAATTTAACACAATGTTTTATTTGTTGTGCAGTACATACAATAGAGAGTTACCTTAACATTTTGTTGTTGTTCTTTTCCTCATAAGTACTCCTGAGTACTAGTGGTCACTTCCCATAGTAAGCATCTGATTTACATATTCCTATGACCTGACACATCGCTGGTGCTGAATTTGGTAAATAATAAATTACTTTGTAGGATATATGATAATTAAAATACATAAGTACACTACTAAAACAGATGGAACACACACAAAACAAGAAGAAAAAATATTGTTTAAGGAAAGGAAAACATTAGCTGGGTGTAACATTACATTTTGGGAAGATTTTAGAAAATGAAAAAGTTCACTCCAATGCCACTCCCTTCAGTTTACGAACACCAGTCCTCTCCTAAGGGTAGAGGGCCCTATCTCTAATAAATGGCACTTTCTTTTGGTCATGCCCACCACCTTCTGCTCCTCGGTCACTAAGTACTCCAAAGCAGTCCTCCTCTTCCCTGACTCCAAGAGGAGTTACTACTTCAACAGCCCCTTCCTCCCTGAACCCCAGAGCACAATGGAGCAGGGTTCCCGCATCTGGGCAAGAGATGCCGGATGACCCTGTTTCACCCATTTTACAGCAAGAGTTGTCATAAAACAGTCAGGAAACATGAAGTAAATTTAACAAGCAAAGCACTGCAATTAGTTTATATAGTATATGTTATGCAACATAACAGAATTCATAAACTTTCTGATGGGAGATTTAATGGAGGTCCAATGTGTGCTTATGAGTCATTCTCAGCTACCCCACAGAGCCCTGAAGAGGGTCAGAGTTCCCTCTCTACCGTCAGTAGGGACACGTGGATGAGGAGTTCTGAGAAGGCCTGAGGTAATGGAAAGAAACAGCTCTGAAGTCATGAAGAACTGAGCTCAAACCTTGTTAACAGATATAATAAAAGGCTCTGGGCAAGTGACTAACGTGTCTGAGTCTGTTTTGCCACTTATTTAAAAAGCATTTTTCAAAATGTGTTTCCCAAGAGTGCTTATATCTAATACAGAAGGGAATCTGTTTACATTGCAGATTCCTGGGCCCTACTTTCAGAGAAGCTGGGCCTGGCACTCAGGAAAATAAATTTTTAACAAGCTCCTCAGGTGACTCTTACTAGTATACCCATTAAAGTTTGAGAACTGCTGAAATAAGAGAATGGGCCTGAAATGCAATAGATCCTTCAGAAATGTCAACTTTTCCTGGTGAGGAAAAGCAGTACGGATATGTGAAAATTAGATTTGAAAAATGCATTTGAATAGTTTTTTACTCCATCAACCATATACTTTCATTAAAATGGTGTTTAAAAAAACTTAACTAGGTGGGAAAGTGCTCATAATGGCTAAGTTAAAAAAAATATATAAGAAATGTACATAAATATAATCCCAATGGTGGAGTGTGTGGTATGCATGTCTTTTATATATAAAATGCCAGAAAGAATCACTGATGGTTGTTTCTTCATTACAGAATTAAAGAAATTTTATTTCTTCTGTATCTTCTAATATTTTTAAAATAGGGTTTTATGATCATAAGCAATGTTTTTTGCAGGCAAAATGACTACATAATTTCCCTTTAAAATACATTAAAATTTTGAGATGACACAATAGAAAGGGATTATAACTTTCAGTCACATAAGTTTGCCAGCAATTCATTCAAATAACCTTCAAGGAAATCTGTTCTAAAGAGACCCCAACAATCCAAATCTCAAATAAAAACCTCACAACCTATCAATAATCTTCAATGCCAGAGAATCCTGTGGTCGGTGTTTGAAATTACTATTCCTAAACTCCACCCCCAGAAAGTTTCATTTCAAAGGCTTGAAGGGAGGCCAGGGAATCCATACTTTCAACAGGAACCCAGGTTGATTTGAGAAACCATTGTGCATTGATGGCTTGAGAGAGAGAGAGAGAGAGAGAGAGAGAGAGAGAAGAAAACCACCACTGATTTGCTTTGGATGTTCCCACTTTTGAGTACGAAAATCTTCAAAAAGATGGTTAGTTCCTAAATCACTTACATGCATCTCTGGAAAAAGCATACATTAAATAACACTCAACTTAATGTAGATACTAAATACTTATTCTATCAAGTGGCATATAAAATAACAGAGCTGCCCTGGCCGGTTTGGCTCACTGGATAAAGCGTCGGCCTGGGGACTGAAGAGTCCCGGGTTTGATTCTGGTCAAGGGCATGTACCTTGGTTGCAGGCACATTCCCAGTGGGGGATGTGCAGGAGGCAGCTGATCGATGCTTCTCTCTCATCGATGTTTCTGACTCTCTATCCCTCTCCCTTCCTCTCTGTAAAAAAATCAATAAAATATATTTTTAAAAATAAATAAATAAATAACAGAGCTGGTTTTATTCCCGCCCCCAAGATTGTGGTCCGACAGTGTACTTCTCTTTAACAGATGTTTCTGATCCGATCAAAGCATGAATCATGAAAGTGTTTGCAATTTCATGAGGCTTAAAGACCAACTCTGCTCTAGAAGATAAAATTTCAAAAAGATAAATAATGATCCAATACAGCATTATCTCCTCCCCTAAGAGACACATTCCAGCACTCCTGCCCAGGCCAGGTGCCTAAAACAGCCGTCTGTCCCTCTTATTAAACCCAGTCTCTTAATCTGGACCCTGAATCCTATTCATCCTTGGTCAAGATTCCTTAACTTTCTTGCATTTTCAATATATTATTTTCTTTAAAAATGTAGAACTTTTACAATTCAACAACAGCCCGGCCAGCATGGCTCAGTGGTTGAGTGTGGACCTATGAGCCAGGAGGTCACGGCTGGATTCCCAGTCAGGGCACATGCCCCGGCCCTGGCTCAATGCCCAGTGTGGGGCGTGCAGGAGGCAGCCAATCATTGATTCTCTCTCATCACTGATGTTTCTCTCTCTCTCTACCACTTCCTTCCTGTCTGAAATCAATAAAAATATATTTTTTTTAATTCAACAAGAAAAAACTCTCCTCAACCCTCAAATTACAATCTTTTTCCTCCTCCTTTTCATCATCAAAGGGCTGGAGAGGTCTCCGGGTGCCCTGGCTGCCTCCGCAGCCTCATCCCTCACCCACTCTGGAACCCTTCAACCGGACACACGCCCACAGGTGGATACCTGCTGTCCTAAGGCTACTACCCCAAAAGGCCTTTTCTCAGTCCAAATCCTCCTGAACTCTTTTTTTTTTTTCAAACCTAGATTTAGCCCTAATGGAAGATCATCAACAGACACTGGACGGACACAGAGCCTGATTCAGGGCAGGTGTCTCAGAAGTACTCATTTTTTAAATGTCATTTCCCCAATTACACTTAACATTCAATATTATATTAGTTTCAGGTGCACAACGTAGTGTTTAGACATTTATACCCACCTGGCACCATACATAGTTATTGCATCATTGACTGCATTTGTGCATTACATCCTGGGACTATTTTGTAACTCCGATTTGTATGAAGTACTTTAAAATCAGCTAGCTCTCACCACTGCGCCTCCCCGCAGGCCCCAGGCTGCAATCAACAGTCCACTTCTAGGTAAAAACCCGAGGGAGGAGGGCTCCAGTGAACAAGGGGCTTTTTTCACGTTGATATGCCCACAGGGAGAGAGGAGCCGGGAGCGGGGTGGAGGGGCACGACCCCCAGAACCCTGAACCCGGGCCTGGGAGGATGTGGGAGGAACTCTGGAATCTCTTCCAACCTGGCAGCATCTCGCCTGGCTCCCCGCCGGCGGCAG
>NW_006285722.1:80297-82463 GCF_000327345.1 Myotis davidii
GAGCGTCGGCTCCGCCCCCGAGGGCAGCTGGTTTCTCCGGCGCCGGCCTAGAGCCCCGCCCCGGTCAGACCGAGCCCACCGGGGCGCTGGAAGGAGCTCCAAGAGTGGAAGGAACGGTGGATGGCACGTCCTTTAAGAGAACTTGGAGCCTGGAGCCCATACTGCGCGAGGTGCTGGCGCTTCCTCCATTCCCTCCCCGATCAAAGCTCACAAAGCGTCCTAGCCGGCTTGGCTTAGCAGATAGAGCATCAGTCTGCGGACTGAAGGGTCCCAGGTTCGATTCTGGTCACCTTGGTTGCGGACACATCCCCAGTAGGGGGTGTGCAGGGGGCTGCTGATTGATGTTTCTCTCTCTCATCGATGTTAAATTAAAAAGAAAGAAAAAATAACTTAAAAAAAGCAAAAGCTCTGAAAGTATTGGGAAGAAGAGCCAAACCCGAGCCCCCCGCGTGGAGCGAAACCATGAAGAGCACTGAAGAGTGTCAAGTGCCCCTGCACTAGGCGCCAACCATAGAAACTCGCTTTGGAGGACGCATCCTCCGCTTAGTCCCAGAGGATCCGAGCAAATACAAGTTCACATAAAAAAAGAAAAAAGAAAATCAGCAAGCACAAAGGCCCCACATAAGTGTCAGTCAGCAGAACTAATACCGAACAGATTTAGAACTGTCTAAGAACACATGAGAGTTTAGTTTTGTTTTTTGAAAATTTCAAAAATTACAATGGCGACAGAGTACCGTTGCATTGGAGAAATCTGACAGATACGTACTCCGCGTTAATTTAACCAGTAGTACAATTTGGCCATCACACATGATGTGATGCTCTGAGGACATGACGTCACCTTTATTATATTTCTGCCAAAAGTACATAGTTTTAATTTAATCATAGGTAACAGACAAGCCCAAATCAAATGTCAATATCATGAAAGACAAGGAACGGTGAGGAACTGTTTCGGATTAAAGGACACTAAGGAGTTTTGACATCTAAATTCCTGCACTGGAAAAAATTGCTGCAAAGTATTGAGACAACTGGCAATGAAACGTACAGTGTGGTGGATTAAAATAGCCTTGGGTTCTTTGGCATTCCTCTCATTGAGAAATGGGGATATATTTCCCTTCTGTTTATTTTTTTATTTCCCTTCTGTTTAAATCCGAGCTGGCCTGTGACCGCTTTGATGGGTGAAGCAGAGTGGAAGTGAAGCTATGCCAGTACTAAACTGAAACTTTAAAAAGCTGCTTCTGCTTCCTCTTTCACTATATTTTGTCAAAGCAGCCGCAGGACATCCTGGATTTATAGGGGAAATATATGCCCATTTCTCAGTGAGAGAAATGCCAAAGAATTTAAGGCTATTTTTAATCTACCACACTGCACATACTCATTTCCAGTTGTCTCAGTAATATACTTTATAGCAACTTTTTCCAATGTACCAGTAAGACCACACATAGAGGAAGAAAGGGGTCTCTTTAATCTCCGTTATGAGCTGAATTGTATCTCCCACCTTCCCCCCATTCATATGTTGAGATCCTAACTCCCAGTACCTCACAAGAATACTCTATTTCAGTGGTTCTCAACCTGTGGGTTGCCAACCTGTGGGTCGCGACCCCTTTGGGGGTCAAACGACCCTTTCACAGAGGTCACCTAAGACCATTGGAAAACACCTATATAATTACATATTATTTTTGTGATTAATCACTATGTTTTATGTTCAATTTGTAACAATGAAAATACGTCCTGCATTTCAGATATTTACATTACGATGCATAACTAGCAAAATTACAGTTATGAAGTAGCAATGAAAATAATTTTATGGTTGGGGGTCACCACAACATGAGGAACTGTATTAAAGGGTCACGGCATTAGGAAGGTTGAGAACCACTGCTCTATTTGAAAATTGGGCCTTTAAAGAGGTAATTAAATTAAAAGAGTGGGCCCTAATCTAATATGACTGGTGTCTTAATAAAGAAGAGATTAGGGACTGTCATAGCCAGTTAGCCTGGAGGTCAAATCACCCCCGACAACAATCAAGGCTTAACTACAACAAGACTGTGCACAAAGACCACTAGGGGGTACACCAAGAAAAGATAAAAAAAAATGCGGAGACAAAGAAACAGGACGGAAATGTCAGAAATGGAAGATATAGAGCTCAAAACCACACTTTTCAGGTCTCTC
>NW_006285722.1:83247-103180 GCF_000327345.1 Myotis davidii
GAAACTGGACAAAAATCGTACATCTATGGATGAGGACAGTGGGTGGGGAGTGAGGGCGGAGGGTAGGGCGGGAACTGGGAGGAGGGGAGTTATGAGGGGAAAAAAGAGGAACAAATGTAATAATCTGAACAATAAAGATTTAATTTTTTAAAAAAAAGAAGAAGAGATTAGGACACAGACAACATGGATAGAGGGTGACGGTGTGAGGACATAAGGAGAAGGTGGCCACTTGTAAGCCAAAGAGAGCAGCCCCATAAGAAATCAAATCTGCTGACAACTTTGTCTTGGACTTCTAGCCTCCAGAATCATGAAGGGGGAAAAAAATCTCTGTTGTTTAAGCCACCCAGTCTGTGGTATTTTGTTATATCAGCTTCAGTGTCTTTTTAATCTGAAAGAAGTTATCTTTCATGATGATGACATTGTTGAAGTATACAGGCCAGTTGCTTTATAGAATATTCCTTACTTTGGGCTTGTTTGATTGGTTCCTTATGATTAAATTCCAATTATGCACTTTGGACAGAAATATGAAAAAGGTGATATTAAGTCCTCGTGGTGTTATCTCATGTGCGATGTCAATTTGTATTATTGGTGATCTCAAAAATCACTTGTTCTTGGAACCCTGAGCCATCATGTAAGAAGCCCAGGCACACTGAGGCTGCCCTGCTGTGAGGAAGCCCACGCTGGCCATGTAGGAAAGCCAAGAGGTGCCCAGCCAACTCCCAACTGTCCCAGTCCCCACCCACTCAGAATCACCCCCAATTGAGGCTTCGGATATCATAGAACAGATATGATGATTTCTTCCCACTGTGCCATACCTGAATTATTGACCCAAAGAATCATGAGACATTGTTTTCTAAGTCTCTAAGTTTGGGGTCATTTGCTATATAGCAATAGAGAATCAAAGCTGATCATATATTATATAACATATAATATATGAATTCATGCACCATGAAAGGAACTGTGGCCATGAGGCTGCAGTGGGCACAGGGACATGTCTCAGACCATCCTCTGTGCCCTGCCTGGCCCCTCCCGCCATGGCCCCCGGTCCCCTGTCTGTCGGCAGCCCCACTCCCGCCGCCACCACTCCCACCCACTGATGGCGCCAGTCCCGCTCACACCCACTGACAGCTTGGAGTGATTGGGGCCAGTGCCAGCAGCAGGTGCGAGTGGGCATGGTTTCGGCCTCAATCCCCCGTGTGTGGATCCCCAGTGTGCGGCGTGCAGCAGGCAGCAGATCAGTGATTCTCTCCCATCATTGCTGTTTCTATCTCTCTCTCTCCCACTCCCTTCATCTCTGAAATCAATAAAAATATTTTTTTAAAGCCACAGGGAGATAAACAAACCCAGTTAGCATGGCTAAAATTAAAAAGGTTGACCATACCAAGTATTGGCAAGGATATGGAGCAAATGGAATTCTCATACACTTCTGTGGGAATGTAAAATGGTACAATACTTTTGGAAAGTCCGAAAATTTCTGTTTTTTTCTTCTTTAAATTTCTCTTTATTGTTGAAAGTATGACAGATGTTCCCTTTTTTCCCCCATTGACCCCCTCCACCCCAAACCCACCCCCGACTCCAGGCCTTTACCACACTATTGTCTGTGTCCATGGGTTATGCATATATGCATATAAGTTCTTTGGCTCACCTCTTCCCACCCCAACCCTACCCCTCTTCCCTCTGAGATTCAGCCATACTCCCAAGTCTCTGGATCTACGTATTTTGACAAATTCTTAAAAAGTTAAACATACACCTACCATAATATGATCGAGCCATTTTACTCCTTGATATTCACCCAAGAGAAAAGAAAAGACTTGTACATGAATGTTTTTAATACCTTTATTTGTAATTACCAAAAACTGGAAACAGCCCAAATAACCATCAACAGGTTAATTGATAAACAAATTGTGGTATAGCCATATTATGGAATTCTAATTAGCAATAAAAAGAAATGAACTATTGATTATTGCAACCACATGGATGAATCTCAAAATTATGCTGAGTGAAAAAAAAGGACGTACTGTATGATTCCACTTACATAAAGCTCTAGAAAATGCAAACTAATCTATAGTGAAAGAAAACAGATCAAATAGAAAACATAACATTTGCCTGGGGTTTGAGGCCTGGGCAATACAGGAGGGAGGAATAACAAAGAGGATTGGGGAACATTTGTTGTTGTTTTATTAATTCGCACCCAAGGATTTTTTTTCATTGATTTTTAGAGAGAGTGGGAGGGAGGGAGAGAGGGGAGAGAGAGAGAGAGAGAGAGAGAGAGAGAGAGAGAGAGATCAAAGACACACCAATTGGTTACCTCACACTCTTGCCCCATCTGGGGCTGGGGATTTAACCTGCAACCCAGATATGTGCACTTGACCAGGAATTGAACCCACGACCCTTTGGTACATGGGCTAATGCTCTAACCACTGAGCACACTGGCCAGGGTGGAATGGGGAAAATTTGGGGGGTGATGGATATGTCCAATATTTTGATTGTGGTAATGATTTCACATGTGTATACATATGCCAAAATTTAAAAACTTTGCATAGCACTGTGGAAAACCATGGATAAATGTTATTATAATCTGGATAAATTGAAAACATTTAAAAATTGCATGGCAAAAGCATTTAAAAAGTCAAAAGGCAAATAAATTTGGAGAAACTATAACTCATATTACAGAAAAAGGATTAAATCCCTTGTGTAAAATCTTCTTTTTTGTTTTTAAATTTCTTTATTGATTAAGGTATTACATGTGTGTCCTTATCCCCCCCATTACCGCCCCACCCCCGACTCTCCTACTCATGTCTTTGTCCCCCTGTTGTCTGTGTCCATTGGTTAGGCTTATGTACTAAAAATCTTCTATAAGTGAGTAAGAAAGCTTAATAAAGAATTCAAAGTTTAAGCATAGTATTTAAATTTAAAATGATAACAAAAGAAAAATGGGAAATAATATAAGTAACCAAGCACATGAAGAGGAAAAGAAATGAAGAGAGGCTTAGTGAACCATATCTCACATCATTCAGAGCTTGGAGTTAACAGACACTGAAAAAAAATACAGTCAGGCACCACATAATATTTAGGTCAATGGCACTGCATATGCAATGGTGGATGTATGGGGTTACATGGAGCTGAACAGTTTCAGCCGTGCAGGGATGTCAGAGCACAACGCATTACTCATGCTTGTGGTGATGCTGATGTAAACAAACCTACTGCATTGCCAGTCACATGGCACAGCCCTGGCCGGCGTGGCTCAGTTGGTTAAAGCATTGTCCCATCCACCAAAAGTTTATGGGTTCAATTCCCAGTCAGGATACATATGTAGGTCGCAGGTTCGATACCTGATCAGGGCACTTATGAGAAGTGAACCATCTATGTTTCTCTCCTCTCTCTCTACCTCCCAACCCCTCCCTCCCTTTCTCTACCCTTTCCCTCCCTCTGAAATCAATGAGCATATCCTCTGGTGAAGATTTAAAAAAAAATACAGCACATAAAATTATGTACAATGCATAATACTTGATAATGATAATAAACAACTATCCTACTTCTTTATGTATTTACTCTACTATATTATTTATTGACTAGAGGCCCAATGCACAAAATTCATGCGCAAGTATGGTCCCTAGGGCTGGTCTGTGATCAGGGTCATCTTCCCCGGCTGCCCACAGCAGTCCTTGCCCCCCACCCCCGCCACCACCCACCCCCGGTTCCCCGTTCGCCATCAGGTGATCAATGCCTGATGGCCAGAGGAAGGGACGGAGAGGTCAGCTGTTCCTGCCCACTCGCTGGCCCTGCCCCCACTGTGAGAGTTGCCCTCTCTGTGAGGGGTGACTGGCAGGGTGAGGGCCTTAACCTGGTGCCACCCACATCCCCCACTACCCACCCCCAGTTCCCCATTCGCCACCAGGTAATTGAAGCCTGCTGGCTGGGGAAAGGGACCGAGAGGTGGTCAGTGCACCTCATAGTGACTGGTCCAGTGGTCGTTCTGGTTGTTCTGCTGTTAGGGTCAATTTGCATATTACCCTTTTATTATATAGGATAGAGGCCTGGTGCACAGGTGGGGGCCGGCTGGTCTGCCCTGATGAGAGCCCCAGCCTGAGAGCTCACCGGCCAGGGCAAGGGGCCACCGGGGGTTTGCAGGCCGGCCACACTCCCCATTGGGGTAGAGGTCCCCGCTGGGTAGGGGGTTGGCCTGGGTGAAGGGTGGTGGTGGTTCTAGTTCCTGGTCATTTTGGTTGTTCCGCCATTTCGGTCGCTGGATTTTTATTTTATAGGACTAGAAGCCCGGTGCACAAAAATTTGTGCACTGGCAGGGGTGGGGGAGTGCTTCAGCCAAACCTGTTCCCTCTCACATTCTGGGACCCCTCGGGAGATAATGCCCCACTGGCTTAGGCCTGCTCCCGGGTGGCAGAGGGCAGGTCCAATCCCTAGGTGCAGCCCCTGGTCGGGCCGGGATCTGCCTGAAGTATGCAAATTTAACAGCCACCTTTGTTGGGTTAATTTGCATACTCTTCTGATTGGCTGATGAGTGTAGCAAAGGTACAGTCAATTAGCATCTTTGTCTTTTATTAGTGTAGATAATTTGAGTGTACTCTTTCTACTTATAAAAATGTTTGCTGTAAAATAGTATGCCATGTTACTCCAATAGGAGCCTCACACATCTCTTGTTTACCATATCTTGATTGCGACATTTTCTCTTGAGCTTGATTAATCTTGTGTTGTTTTAGAAATTTAATGTAGCCTAAGTGTACTATGTTTATAAAGTCTACAGTAGTATACAGTAATAGTCTAGGCCTTCACATTCACTCTTCACTTACTCCTGACTCGCCCAGAGTAACTTCCAATCCTGCAAGCACCATTAACCATGGTACCTATACAGGTACCTGTACAGGTGTACCATATTTTATCTTTTATACCATATTTTTCTGTATCTTTTCTGTGTTTAGATATGTTTAGATACATAAATTCTTACCACTGTGTTACAATTTCCTACAGTATTCAGTACAGCAACATGCTGTACAGGCTTGTAGCTGAGGAGCAATAGGCTATACCCGTGGTCAGCAAACTCATTAGTCAACAGAGCCAAATATCAACAGTACAACGATTGAAATTTCTTTTGAGAGCCAAATTTTTTAAACTTACACGATATAGGTAGGTACATTGTTATTGACTTAATTAGGGTACTCCTAAGGCTTAGGAAGAGCCACACTCAAGGGGCCAAAGAGCCGCATGTGGTTCACAAGCCGCAGTTTGCTGGCCACAGGGCTATACCATAGGACCCAGGTGTGCAGTACTATGTAGGTCAGTGTAAGTGCACTCTATGATGTTTGCATAATGATGAAATTAGCTAATTTTCTCAGAACATGTCCTGTTGTTAATTGATGCATGAATTTAGATAAATCAAAAACTAGTGGCATAATCATCTTACCTAATAATAGACAAACATGTAAATTAACCATCCCTCCACTACACTCAACAGCCAATCAGGAGAGTATGCAAATTAATCCAACAAAGATGGAGGTTAATTTGCATACATAGGGGTGAAGCGGTGGAGCAAAGACTGAAGGCTCCAGCTGGAGCGAAGGCCTAGGTCCCGGGTGCCGAAGGAAAACTGGTGCCGGCAGCCAGGGGAAGGAAAGGCCTATTGCACGAATCTCTTCATGCAATGGGCCTCTAGTCTATAATAATAAAAGCGTAATATGCTAATTAGATCAGAGAGCTGAACAACTTTCCGGATGTCATTTTGGATGAAGCCACAGTGGCAGGGACAGAGGCAGAGGCATTTAGGGGTGATCAGGCAGGCAGGTGAGCAGTTAGGGGCGATCAGGCAGACAGGCAGAGTGGTTAGGGGCGATCAGGCAGGCCAGTGGTTAGGAGCCAGCAGTCCCAGATTGCGAGAGGGTGTAGGCCGGGCTGAGGGACCCTCCCCCCCACCACATCCCATGCACAAATTTCGTGCACTGGGCCTCTAGTAGAGTTTATAATTATAGTACTAACTACAAAAAGAATTAAAAACAAACTCATAAAGGTAATTACCTTTGGGTGGTAAGACATGAGGATGAGGGAGAATTTTTAAAAATAAAGAAGGAATCTTCTTCCTTTTTCCATTTGATACTATTCTATACCTTTATTGTGTGCTTGCTTGTTTTGTTTTTATTAATCCTCCATCTAGGATATTTTTTTCATTGATTTTTTTGAGAGAGAGTGGAAGGGAGGGAGAGAAGGGGAGAGAGAGAGAAAGAGAGAGAGAGAGAGAGAGAGAGAGAGAGAGAGATTGATGTTAGAGAGACACATCAATTGGTTGCCTTTGAATGCACCCTGGCTGGGGCCAGGGATGGAATCTGCAACCCAGGTACATGCCCTAGACCAGAAATTAAACCTTCGACCACTCAGTGTGTGGGCTAACATTTTAATCACTTAGCAACACCAGCCAAGGACCATTCCATACCTTTTGAATTTTTTAACCAAGTGCACGTATTACTTTTGTAATAGGTATTCGTTATACAACTATCTTTTTAGTTTTGTTAAATTTTAGGTTTAAGGCATATGAGAAAAACATAATGTATCTATTTTTAAAGTTTTATGGTCTACACATTTATGTTTTCCAGAAAAAGCTAAGCCCCTTCCAGAGCTGGCCTCTGCACAGTCATATTTTCCAAGGAAACACTAACCCACATCCAAAAATAACAGAGAGGCAATTTAAATCTTTACTGCAGTGTCATGAAAACATCAAAGGGGGATTTCACTCATAATACATAACAAAACCTCTTAAGATCTTCTGTCTGTTACCCTCTCTCAATATCTCACACCACGTAATAGCAGCTCCCAAATCTCTGTCCTCCTCTCCAAACTTACATAAATCACGCTCGACTGTACTCTTACTTCCCTTACTGGGCCTATTCACTTCTCAGTCTCTGCCATTCAAATATAAATGTAAATCAAGCCTTTCCCGATGTCCAAGGGTCTTTCTTCTTAGTCTGGGGAAATAGCATTACTGTCATGTTATTTCTAAAAAAAACCCAAATGCTAATTTCCAAAAACTCTACCCCCAAAAAACACTTGAGACATAACCTGATGGAATTTAGTTACAAAGCTGGCAGTTTCTCTACTGTAAGCATCTTAACACAGAAGCCAAGTTGTACTCATCTTTGTACTCGCTGAGCCAAGGACTTCACACATAGAGTAATGCTTCACACACCAAATGCACATTGAACTGTTAAACTGTAATTTGGAATTCAGCTTTTATGGGAGAGAGTGGGGAGAAGAAGTAGAAGAAAATGTTTACTGGGTATCTACCAGGGAGTAGGCACTATGCCTTTATGGTGGTGATATTTCTTTCTACCTTCTTCTCCAGATTGGTAATTCTCAAACGGGAGCAAGAAAGCAGGTGTGCAGGAGTCCATGTAGTTTGAAAGAACCCTTCCTGTGGTGCTATTATTCCACAAGCACACCCATCATACTAGTAAAGCATTCTAATACTCCTGATACATATAAACTAGGACGCTTTCACAAACAGTGATGTGTCCAAAATATCGTTTGACCTTTAGGTGGTCAAGATGAGGGAGAAAGATTAAGAGCCATTGATGGAAACTGCGCATGCACACACACACACACACATTTATGTGTCTCTAATGCATACAGATTCAAAGATGCCCACTAGATGGCAAACCCACATCTCAAATGTTGATGATGACTGGGTTGTCCCTTCTGGGCATTTAAATAATTCAAGCCAGGTTCCTATAGGCCAAAATATTATATACAGTTTAAGGAGTATGCAAGTTAACTTTGTGATGATCATCTTACAAATAATTTCTAGGGATACAGGCTACAGTTAGAGCTCCACGGTTTCTAAAATCTACTATGATTTATTTTCCATGCAGAATAGAGTATCCATGCAGACAAATTAAATTCTCTTACCAGTCCATCTGATTTTATATTCAGGCTTCGAGTCAAAATCATTGTGGGGCTACAGAAATGCCAAGGCCAGGATTTGACCCCAAGAGGTTTAACTCCAGAAGTTAGGCAGGAAACAGGATGTATTTCCACCTCTCGCCGAGAGTGAAAAGGAAGAAGAAATGCTAGCATCCTTTCCCTAGTTTGCAGCCGCCTGATGACCCCACATCACTGCCAGGCTTAGCTAACACTGCCCTGCTAAAAATTCTCCGGTGCCCCACCCCCCACAACAAGGTCAACTCTAGGCTAGCACAAGCTAGATAGGCCATCAATTTCTTCCACACCCAACACTTTCTCTTGCTTTCCATTCCCTGAATAAGTCCTGCGCTTACACAGCTCTGCATCTCTAGAAATGCTGCTATCCTTGATATCCTAAAGGTCTTCTCTCCTATTATCTGCAGGAACAACTAGTTACTCGTCAAGTCTCCACCATGGTCACTTCCTCTAAGAGGCCATCTCTAACTTTGCCAGGCAATAGTGCACTCCAACTTCAACGCTCCCACCATGCCATTTATCTCATGATATAGCAATTGCCAGTGTGCCTGGCTCTCTTGCCACTTAGAGTGAGCACTGCATGGGGGCATGGAGTATCTTTCCAACTTAGTGTCCTCAGCACCAAACCCAGTGTCTGACATGTAGAGGACACCCAGTAAATCTGACTGACAGAATCAATGCGCAAATGCTGAGCATAAATAACCAGATGTTGCAGACCCTTAAAAATTCTAGCCTTCAGGTCCTGGGATATAACTTCGGCACTGAAGCCCTTGCAGAGGTGTGGGAAGGGATGGAGCAGCAAGGGACCAGAGCCAGAGAAGGCCACTCAGTGACCCCACAGAGCTTCCTTTCTCTGGTGTTTCAAGAACAGTCCTTCAAAACATTAAAGCATGGGAGAGGTAGTCTCCACAACACTCTTTATCCCACCCTCCTCTACAATCAGGCGACTCCCTAGCTGTTTTTGTAACTATTTTTCTTGACCTCCAGTGGAACTCCTTGCTGAAACGAGCATTCATTGTATAAAATTGCTTCATGCCAGTGGCAGCCAGAGATACAGATATTTTCTAGGGGCTCTACACAGAGACTTCTTCTGAGATTGCTTAGACCAGCGGTTCTCAACCTGTGGGTCGAGACCCCTTTGGGGGTCGAACGACCTTTTCACAGGGGTCGCCTAAGACCATCGGAAAACACATATATAATTACATATTGTTTTTGTGATTAATCACTATGCTTTAATTATGTTCAATTTGTAACAATGAAATTGGGGGTCACCACAACATGAGGAACTATATTAAAGGGTCGCAGCAATAGGAAGGTTGAGAACCACTGGCTTAGACTGTTCCTGATTTAATCATTAGAGTAATAGGTTCCAAGGCAGGACTTAGGACTAGCTCTGCTCCTTTAATATGTTGGCTACATTAGTTTCCTAGGGCTGCCACAAACTGGGTGGCCTGAACAACAGAAATAAAATTCTCTTGCATTCTTGGATGCCAGAAGTCAACATTAAGGAGTTGGCAGGGTTGGTTCCTTCTAAGGGTTGTGAGGAGGAATCTCTTCCATGCCTCTCCCCTAGCTTCCAGTGGTTTCCTGGAAACCCCCATCATGCCTTAGTTTATAGAAACACTAGAGGCCCAGTGCACAAAATTCGTGCAGGGGGGGGGGGCGTCCCTCAGCCTGGCCTGCACCCTCTCGCAATCCAGGACCCCTCAAGGGATGCCCGACTGCCAGTATAGGCCTGATAAACTGGCAGTCAGACATCCCTCTTGCAATCTGGGACTGCTGGCTCCTAAGTTCTTGCCTGCCTGAAAACCCCTAACCACTCTGCCTGCCTTATCACCCCTAACCACTTGCCTGCCTGCCTGATTGCCCCTAACTGCCTCTGCCTCATCCCCGCTGCCATGGCTTCGTCTGGAAAGTCCTCCAAAAGGACGTCCAGAAGGTCGTTTGGCTGTCCGGTCTAATTAGCATATTAAGCTTTTATTATTATAGACTAGAGGCCCGGTGCACGAAATTCGTGTACAGGTAGGGTCTCCAGGTCTGGCTGGTGATCAAGGCTGATCAGGGCCTTCCAGCTGCCGGCTGGGGCGTCCCCAGGTCTGGCTGGTGATCAGGGCTGATCAGGGCCTTCCAGCTGCCGGCTGGGGCCTTTCTTCATTCTGCACCACCCCCTGGTGGTCAGTGCATGTTATAGCAGGCAGTTGAACTCCTGAAGAGACAATTTGCATATTAGCCTTTTATTATATAGGATAACTTTATCCTCTGCCTGATCTTCACATGGCATTCTCCCTGGGTGCAAGTCTGTGACCAATTTTCTACCTTTTATAAGGACACCAGTCTTATTAGATCAGGAACCCAGCCTACTCCCGTTTGACCACGTCTTACCTTAATCACATCACAACTACCCTATTTCCCAAGAAAGGTCACATTCTGAAGTACTAAGGGGTTAAAGTTTCAGCAGTGAATTTAGGGGAAACACATTCAACTCATAACATTGGCCATCTTTTCTAAAGCAAAAATCAGGACACATACTTCGGCATCTGGTTTAACAATGGGGCAGAATTGTCTGGGAAATGTGGGGGTTTAGGGAGGATCACTTTAAGAGTAAATCCAGGCATAACCATGTTAATCTGAGAGTTTTAAAACATCCCTAGGCAGATATCTAACTTAATAGGTTTTCTAAATAACAGAACTCGGAGCAGAAACCTGTGGATGCTCTAAATAATCAGTCCTAGGAAAGCAGAGAGGACTTCCCATCAAATCAAATCACTGTGAGATGGATAGATACACACACACACACACACACACACACACACACCTTCTTTTGAAAATTTGAGCAAGTAAATGAGATTTGTATGCATTTGACTAGCTTCTTTAAGGATCAGTGTGGAGAATTAAATATGTGTATATTGAGGATTTTAAAAAGCAGAATGTTTCCTGAAATAGACATAAGATTTTGCAAGTGTAATTTTTATTACATCTGGTACTGTTTCCTTATCACCACTAACCCCCACAAACTTGGAAACATATCCAAAAGTGTGGCAGAATAATAAGCTAAGAAAATTCCTGGGCAAGTGAAATGGGGAAACTGAGACCAAAATAATTAAATAAGGCCAAACAGTTTGGGCAGCTTGCAGTCAGCTAGTGAATCACAAGATCCTATCTTCCTCAACCAAGGAAACTTAAGAGAAAAAGGTTAATACCTCGCCTCCCTAACCAGAGAATGCATAGCTTAAATCACCCTCTCCTGGGAAAATAGAGAGCAATCAATGCCATTTATGCCAGCTAAACCCAAGGACAAATATCACTTGAGGAATGTCAGAGCAGAAAAGGGGAGGAGGGGGGAAGAAAGGTGGATTGGGATTTTTTTTAATATAGTTTTATTGTCGATTTCAGAGAAAAAAGGAGAGGGAGAAAGAGATAGAAACATCAATAATGAGATAGAATCATTGATCAGCTGCACGTCCCACGCTGTGGATTAAGTCCGCAAACCCAGGCATGTGCCCTGACCAGAATTGAACTGGTGACCTCCTGGTTCATAAGTTGATGCTCAGCCACTGAGCCATGCCAGCCAAGCAGAAGAGTACGTTTTATCTCACCCACTAAACAATCAGCTGTCTTAGAACTTGCCAACAAGATGACTAAAGTATGCACAAACATTCTGAGATGAGCCACAACAATGTAACAGGAATATATTATCCACCAATGGCAATATATCTTCCCTGATCAAAAACTGCTTTACAAGAGGCAATCTTACCCTTTCTGAAAAGTTTTCCAGGTTCTAAGCACTTAAATATAAAGCAAATAATTTCAAACCATGTCAGAACTAGGAATTATATCTATAATAATAAAAGCACAATATGCTAATTAGACCAGACGTCCTTCCAGATGACCTTTTGGATGAAGCAGGGGACTGCGAGGGCCAGGCAGCCACCACGATTGCCTCAGGCCAAGGCAAGCCACAGAGGCTGTGGCTGCGAGGGCCAAGCCCCTTGCAAGAATTTCGTGCATTAGGCCTCTAGTAAATAAATAAATGAAATAACCTGAAAGTCTTATAAATGTGTTTTTTATGGGGCAAGGGATCAGGATGGGGGAAAAAACCCCAAGAAATTGAGTAATGATGTAGGAAACAGAAGCATTGCTCAGCGAGAAAATAAAAATCACTCTTTTTTATGTGCTGAGCACAGACCTGGGTACAGGCAAAGTGTAGCACAGTGAAATGCTCTCTCTTTCTAACTCTATCTTAACTGTAGCCTGCATTTCTCCAGTGCCCTTCAGGCAGTAGCTCCTGCTATAGAAATGTTAATTACTAGAGGAATTCTGCTTGAAGGTTGAGATTTTGACCAAGATTTACAGGAGCCTCAAGACTAGACTCAATTTGGGGGGAGCAGAGGAACACTCAGGTGTGAGACACAAAGAAATGTCGAGATTTCCTGCTGTTCCCACTGCTCTTCTGTTGGTGCCTAGATGTCTTCGGTTGGTCATCACACACTTCTTGCCCTGCCCATTGCTCCTTCCCTGGACATAAAAGAAGCCTTAATTCTGGACTCTCTTAAGATGGATTTGAGGCAGCTGTAAGCATCCCCCACCCCCATTTTCTCAAACTCGGTGCCTTCTTGATCAATATAACTTTTCTTACTCCAAACTCTGGCATTTTGAATATTGGCCTTTTAGGAAGCGTTGGGCACACTAACTTTGAATTGGTAACAAAAGTGCTGAGCATTTTCCCTTATCTTATTGAATCCTCACAACAACCCTACAAAGTAGATATTGTCACTTTCACTTAAGAGATAGGGTAAGTGAGGCTCAGAGTGGCTAAGTAATTTGTCCAACTAAGTCCATGGGGCAAGCATGTGGCAGAAGCAGGCATGGAACCCAGGTCGCCCAAACCCAACGTGTCCAAAGCTGGTGAGGGGCCTATGGGGATCCAAAGCTTTTCCATCTCAGAGCAGACCCAGTAGGAACACCGGGCAGGGTGAGGACGCTGGAGTGGGCGGAGAGAGTGCGGAGGTAGATTTCTGGGCTTCAAGGCCTAACAACAACTGTGTATTGGGAAAACAATTTTGTTCAAGAGGGCTATTTATAGGGATGTTTTTCCTCAGTACTTCCCTCATCTCCTCCCTTTTGTGTTAAAAGGCGCCTGGCAGATTGGTAAAGGGTTACAGGCAATGCACAGGAAACTCTGGAACACAATGAAAGGGGTGGGGACAGATCCCCACCCACCTAAGAAAGTCACTTACTGCAGCATTCAGAGACCCTGGGGGAGACAGCTGGAGCTCAGAACTGCCTCTCTGCTTCTTTTTAAAAAGGCCACATGCCCAAAGGGATGATGAACAGCGGAAAATCAGAAGCAGAGGAGGAGCAAGAGGCAATGAAACAAACCAAACCAAACACTGAGATAATGGAAATCCATCAACATCCAAGTCATCCCCTCTCCTGTGGACTCCCTAATTCTATGAGGAATTCCACTTTTTCTTCCCCAGGTCTCTGTTCAGTTTGGCAACAACAAAGACAGAACAGGGAGTGAGAGGAGAGAGACCAAACCTAGCTGCTGACAAGGACCCAGGACCTACTTCCAGGTCCTTAGGGCAGACCAGCCAGGCTTGTGGGGCTGCCGCCTACAGGAACAGCCCGAGTTTTTGCCCAGAGCCACTGAATAGAGGCCTCCAGACAATTGGACCCAAATTCGGACTTGAAGGCTTAGGCAGAGTCAGATGTCGGTATAATAGTGATTCAACCCAGGGCGCTTGGCTCTCCCTCTGGCCCTGTGAAGTGTCTTCTCTGCATGTGACTCTAGGAAGGAAGTTCCCCGCTGCTGCTTGGCAGCAGCCAGGCCGGAGGTGGAGTAGGACAAGGGGGTCTTGTGCTCCCTGGTTTCTGCACCGATTCTGAAACACTGAAGACTCATTGAATGCTACCCTGTGCAGTATGGGTCAAAGGTCATTGCGGGTTTTTAAAAGCTCTGCAGAACACAAAAGATCACCGAACCTCTTGTTTTTAAACAGCATTCGGTGCAAAGAAATTAGAGTCAAATATAAGTGGGGGAAAGGTATTTCTCAAATCATCTCAAACTGTGTGCAGGTATCTCCGCTAATCTCTAACCCCAACCTCTCAAAAATTCTCCCCAATCCTGCACTGTACACCGTCAAAGGGCATTCCTTCCTGCGAGCTCTGATACAGCCCTGGACATACAGGGAAGTGTGGGGGTTTTTTTTGTTGTTGTTTTTTTAAATAGTGTTTTCCCTTCCCAGCCTCCATCTTATAAACTCAGAGTCATCTTGGACTCCACTTTCTCTATATTAGTATTTACATAAAAGTCTGAGGTTCTGAGTTAGCAGGTAGGGGCACTGATCAGTGGCATTTCTTTTAAAAAGTTAGTAAGACTTCATTTTTTGTAACCGAGTCTTTTTCTTTCTTCCTATTCTATCACCTTCTGCCCTTTCTACTTCCAAATGTCTGATTGATGGTGAAGCAACTGAATCACATTCTCCGCTGGGAATACGAGGCTATAAAGTTGTTTCCCAATGCTACGCTCCTCCCCCGTCGCCACCCAGTAATGTTTTGCAACCCAAGGAACTGAAAGGGAACTAAAACACACAGTGAGAGACGGTGAGGGTGGGGGTGAGGAGGGAGACAGAGAGCGAGAATATAAATTATAACAATGACGATGTCTCTTCTTCAATGTTTAAGCGTGGAGTGAGACCCTTTGGAGGCCTCCTTCTCATGCCTATCACTGCGCCTGCTTGTCCTCAGAAGCACACTTGGAAGCAAGGCTGGCTTTCATGGTCGCAGAGGTGGAGCCATAGAGGGTCTGCTGACGCGTCTCTGGATGCACCACCAGCAGGCTGACCATTTTCCCAGCTTCTAGGGCTGGGAGGCTGACTCTGGTTCTTGTTCCTTCTTCACCTCTTCTCCACTCGGTTCTGTTTGCTTAGAGACTGGTAATGTGAACCTCCCCAACCCCACTAAGAATGCTGATTCAACATCATTTGGATGCTTAGAAACAACAACTTGCAGCAAAAACCTAAATCTGGGACCCACAGCACAGAGAAATGCAACAATGCAGTGTGGGAGACATGACTTTCTTTCTTCTTTTCTTTCTCCTCCCGCCCCCCCCCCTTTATTGATTAAGGTATTACAAATGTGTCCTTATCCCATGAGTCATGACTTTCTAGAAACCCACTTGCTCTAGCCATTCTCGTTCCCTAGTGGCTTCCGATCCTCAGGGCACTGGCACTGGGCTGAGGGGCAGGGGCACAAGGCTCTCTCATAGAAGAGTTTCACCCAATATAATAGTCTGCTAGAGCTGCCATAACAAAACACCATAGATGGGGTGGCTTAACCAATAGAAATTCATTTTCTCACAATTTGGGAGGCTGGAAGCCTAAGATCTGTAGGTTTGGTTTCTCCTGAGGCTTCTTTCCTTGCCTGGATGGTGGCCACCTTCTTGCTGTGTCTTCACGGGGTCTTTTCTCTGTGGTACACATCCCTGGAGACCCTCTGTGTCCTAATCTCCTCTTCTCACAAGGACACCAATCATATTGGATTAGGGCCCTCTCTAATAGCCTCATTTTAACACAATCATCACCTTTTTAAAGGCCTTACCTCCAAATACAGTCAGATACTGAGGTACTGGGGGTTAGGGCTTCGACATATGGAAGGGGAGGCACAATGCATTCCACAGTGACAAACTAGCATCTTTAAACTGGGAGGAGGGGAGAGAAAAGGGGGGGGAGAAAATGAGCCCAGTAGGAAGATGAGCTAATTCAGAACATATTGAGCACAGTCCATGGACAAAAAATTACATGTATATTTAATTAGTTAGGCACTAGAAAAGGAGACTAAGATTGCTGATTACTAACCCTATAGACAAACTGGGTAACATCAAAGGCTAGATCACAGGGGACATTAAAATCTAATACTCACTCTGTCTTCTTTATTTAGGGCAGAGAAGATTGCTACCATCTTGGTGAGTGATGGATGCAGAGGGCACACCTCCATGGGCATTAGTCTTAAACAGTTGCAGGTAAGATAAAGCACAGGCAACGACAGAACTCAGCTGCACGAGTTCCATGGGAGTGAAGTGCTTTTTGCACCAGGACAATCTGCTAAAGGCATCATTTATATCATTGGCCAATAGCTTAACCAGTCCTCCTGTTAACAATCGTACATTATCTTCATAGAACCTGCTTCCTAGGAAATCCACAGCCCATTGAAAAAACCTGTGGGAATCCAAATCTGACTTTTTTCCACAGACCCAGAAAAAGGTATACATCCAAGAGAAAGCAAGGAGAAAGAGAAACATGGGAAAGAAAGAGAAAGAACAATAGAATATCAAGAGTGTCCAGAATAAGCCCTAGCTGTTTTGGCTCAGTAGACAGAGCATCGGCCTGCAGACTGAAAGGTCCCAGGTTCGATTCTGGTCAGGGGCACATGCCCAGGTTGCAGGCTCAATCCCCAGGAGGGAGCATGCAGGAGGCAGTCAGTGATTCTCTCTGATCATTGTTGTTTCTATCTCTCTCTCCCTCTCCCTTCCTCTCTGAAATCAAAAAGAGTGTCCAGAATAAATTCGGCACCTACCGCAGGGTATGCCCAGCAATGAGAGGGGACAGAGCAACTGGGGAGGAGGCAGCTTTCCAGGCTCTGAACAAGGCTGTCACCATGTGGCTTCATAAGTTGTGAGTTCTTCCCACCATGAGGTGCAGGTAAGTGAGCATTATCAGGTAGAGACAAATAGCTACCATGTACACACATCAAGAAAGGTTTGGTCAATGGGCCCAGGCATGACGGATGCCTTGCCCAGTGCTCAGTATCACCTCAACCCTGAACCCTAAACAAGTTGAATCCAACTGATCAGGAAGCAGGAACCAAAAGGTCTCAGGCTGGTCCAGATGGAAAATGCTATGATTGTCCCTTTGGGGAATCCTCAGTAAAGCATAGAAGAATCTTATGGCCAGGTCAAGGTTACTAGCTTCACTGGTTCACCTAGACAGGCCTGTTTTGTGACAACCTCCACCGGCTGGGTTTTGATGGTGAGTAAGGGCATCTGGTACATAGCTAATGTTATACTGGGAAATGTTTTTGCAAATTACTTGTAAATGACTGTTGTCATACTTAACTTTTGAACTTTACTGTGTGAAAGACCATTATTTAGTAAAAATGATATGTAATTAAAAATTAATTCATACTTGAATAAAGTCTGTTGATTCGTTAATATTGGGACCATATGAATTTCCTAATTTTGATCACTGTATTCTAGTTATGTAAGATATGAATAGCCCTCGCTGGTTTGGCTCAGTGGATAGAGCAGCGGCCTGTGGACTCAAGGTTCCCGGGTTCGGTTCCGGTCAAGGGCATGTACCTTGGTTGCGGGCACATACCAAGTAGGGAGTGTGCAGGAGGCAGCTGATTGATGTTTCTCTCCCATCGATGTTTCTAAGTCTCTATCCTTCTCCCTTCTTCTCTGTAAAAAAATCAATAAAGTATACTTAAAAGCAGTGAAAATAAGGAACCCCTTTCTTAAAAAAAAGAAGATATGAATATTTGGGAATGCTGGGTGAAGGGTATATGGGAATTCTTTGAGTATTTTTTTGCATATTTTTAGAGCTGAAATTACTTCAAAATAAAAAGTTAAAAGAATGTTTTTAAAGATTTAAAAAGGTAAATGATAGGGCCTGACAATTTATCCATAATTTGTGCCTAGGGGGCCTAGACCCAGAAAAAAAGTACTCCTTCAGCCTCTTTGCTTTGCTGCCAAAGTAATGAAATCCACTGTTGGTCAGATGAAATAGCAAATATGACTGTTTTTGCTACAGTAAACTCCTAAACAAATGGCAATGGTAATAATTACAGTCTCATGTGGAGATGCTTTTCTATAAATAAAAGGAGGAACAAGCCATTATCCTAAATACACCAGCAATATTACAAAATGCTTAGAAATTGCTATTCTGGCAGGAGGCAACATGGAGTCATAGACAGGTTTGAGCAAAATAGGCATCTAATAACAGCCATACTACAGGAAGCTTCAATCAGGCCTCTAGTATACAGGGCGGGTAAAGTGGGAAGAGACCAGACTCAGCCACTGGGGAGTTATTCTAACAGCTGAGGAGGGAGCGAGCTCACAGATGGGAGGGAAGAAATCTAGACCACAGGCATTTTGAAGGACTCACAGGTCTGGGAAGGACCAGCCTGGAGGTGTGGGCAGAAAGAGAGAAATGAGTCAGTGGCTACTTGAAGATGTCTCACCCAGATTGAGGCAATGTGGTGATGTCATTGAGAGACAGATGGAAAGTGGAAGGAAGGCGACAACATACACAGAGACTGGGCTGAGGACTCAAGTGGCTGCAGTGGCCAGGCAGGTGCAAAGGGGGAAGACAGGCATGGGGGCTGAGCGACTAACCAGGGTGCCCCCAAGGGGACTGACACAACTTGGCATCCGCAGTCCTTGCCCTGTGGTGTCCGTGTTACCAGATCTTCCTCTTTTTTTTTTTCACAATAAAATCCAGAAATCTAGCTCTGTTATGGGAAACCTCTTAACTCTTTAGTATTGGCAATTAATTTAATATTTTTTGAAGCATGGTGTATGCCAAACCAAACACATCTGTGGGCCAGATTCTACAGGCAGGGATTCATTGTGACCTCTGACAAAGAGATGAGGTTAAGGGTTGAAGTTCATAAACTATCTTGATGAGATAAGTGACTGAAAGGTATTTGGTAACTAAAATACTATACGCAAGACTTGTACCAGGAATCTGAGCTGTATGAATGTCCCTACCCTTCAAGTCTATGTATGGGTTGAATTTATACAGGAAGTTGGATCTAAACCGCCAGTGGTTAAATCACAAGAATTTTCATGCTTACTAGTACTGTGTACTGAGTACACAGAAGTCAAGGAATTTCAAATCTAACTGGGGAAGAAAATACATGCCCCCCTGAAAACTTGAGACAACTTATGAAACAATAATTTCTCTGGGGGAGATGCTTTCTCCACATTGTGCTAGAATAGCAACGGCTTTAAATCCTGGATTCTTTCCCCAACCCCATCACACCCCCTTCTGGGAGTCCAGAAAGGAGGCAAGCCTAGCAATAATGCGTGTGTGTGTGTGTGTGTGTGTGTGTGTGTGTGTGTGTGTGTACTTGAATCTGTGACCAGATTTCTAATTCCCTGGGCAGTGGTTACCAAGCCACAGCCTCTGCCGACCTCTCACTTGGGAGGGGCGCTAGCTGGGTTGGGGGTTACCTGGGCGCCGAGTGGAGGGTGAGAGCGGCGAGCGGAAACCGCACCCTGTCAAGTGTCTCCGCTCGAGTCCTGTGTTTTGTTCCTGTCATTACTCTTTCAGGGTCTGTGTAGGAGCAGGCAGGCACCGAAATAGAAAGTGTCAAAGCGCTGGTGACAAGGAGGATAAACAAGGCCGGGCTGCTTTCGGTCCCACCGAGCCCCCTCCGTCCCGAATGCCCGCGCGCCCCCTCCCGCCCCTGCCCAGCGCCGTCGGTGGCGCAGGAAGCGGCGGCTCGGCGGCGGGCGGTGCTGGAGGGAGAGCCGCGTTTCCTCCGCGCTGCCCAGTGATCGCCAGCGCCCCAGCCGCTCGGCGAGCCGCGCGATCTCTCCCCCACCCCGCACTCCTCAACCCACCCACCTACTTCCTCCGCTCCTCACTCACACAGGCACGGAGCTGCCAAAAATTTCCACCCCCGCCCCCCTCCCTCGCGAACTTCCTTCCAGCGTTTCCTGAGCTGGATGATCCTAGGATTTGTAAGACAGGAAAAAAGGGAAGGCGCGAGGGCGGGCGAGGGAGACAGGATGCTGCTGGCTGTGCCTTCTCCCGAAGCCGTCTGAAGGCAGGACCGCGGGCTCCGAAAGTCCCTGGGACTCCAAGTGAGGAAGTGACACTCCCTAGCCAGCCGGCCCCCAACTGCCAGCTCCGCACGGCCTGCGGCACCGCGGCCGGGGAGGAGCGCGCCGTGGGTCTCAGGCTCCGCGCCGCGCCGCCCCGCGGGG
>NW_006285722.1:103232-110323 GCF_000327345.1 Myotis davidii
CGCGGCAGCCGGTGATCTAGCCCCGGAGACCATCTCCGGCGCGGTGCCAAGCAGCGGGGAGGGGAGCACGGAGGGGCAACCTCTTGGGGACTAACTCATGAAGAACAAGGGTGCCAAGCAGAAGCTGAAACGAAAGGGAGCCACCGGCGCCTTTGGCTGCGACCTGACGGAGTATCTGGAAAGCTCAGGACAAGATGGTAACGTGCCTTCGCCTTTTTTTCCCTCCTTCTTTTTGTTTGAGGGAGAGATGGACTCTCCTGGGGTGTGTTCGATTCAATTCACAAGTTAATGTATTCCAGGCCTGCGTGCTCATTTTACTTTTTTTTTTTTTAAGAACAATATGATTCTTAAGGTGCACAGCGCTGCCACCCCATCGCGCAGAGGTAGTGTCAGCCTCACAGAAGCCGTTACTGGGCGGTGCTGCCCCGGCTTCACCGGGTACTTCTGGGGGGTAGGGCTGGGAACTCCAGAGACCTTGATCTCAAACTTTGGATACGGGAGAGGAGGGATGCGGGCTGGGCGTGTGGGGTGGGGATCAGTTACGACCACAGTTATGACCACCTTGGGTGTACCTCCCGGGCTCTCCAATTTCATCGCTCACATCTTTTTTTATTAATGTGCTGGAAGGCAAGGGGGTGCGGTGGATCCTGGCTGGGGGAGTGGTTGCACAAACATTTTCTGAATTTCTGAACTGATGCCAAATACATAGTACCTCCCTCCCTCTCCTTCCCAGCCCCCCAGCCCCTTTACCTCCTCTTGGCTTTCGGATCAGCATTTGGTGTGTCAGACAAGAAGAGTGTTGTAAAAAGGTCAGAGGACCTCGATTTTAAAATAGCTTAGGGCATGTCAAAGAAAAGGAGAGGGTCTCTGTTTTTCAAGGTCAGATTGCAGGGGGAAAAAGTAGAGGGAATCCTGCAGAGTAGAGACAATTTAAACATTTGGCAGGGGAGGGGGGAAGAAAATAATATAAACTACAACACCAGCATTTGAGATTAGAAGTTTTTAATCATAGAAAAGTTGGGGAAATTGAGCATTAAATGACTCCTTTTGTAAGGTTGACTGGCCCAGCGTTTACCCGTGATAAAAAGGCCTTTTCTTCAGAAACTTCAGGGAGAGAGGAAACCGTCCACTCTATGGGCTGTGTGCTTACACATAGATACAACAAAAGGGGCAACTGAAGGGCTGCTTAACTGTGTGGAATTCTGCCTCCAGGAAAATAATCTCAAAGAATGATGTGATTAGCTCATATCAGATGTGCAGATCAAAAACAGTGCAAGGTTTTTGTTTCAATTCCGGTGTTTTAGAGACGGAGCAGCACCTAGTAATTTGCAGTGGTGTGATATTCCAGCGGTATTCTCGAGTTCAGAGCCTGCTATGTCATTAGGACAAATCGCTCAGTATTTTAGAGCTGGGGCACCATAAGTTTCAAAACTGCCTCTTTTGAAAGTGAGGCATAACTGAGTCCATTCGTGTCATCCGTCCCAACAATCTGGAGAGGTACATTTGAAATCCCATGGCTGGGACTGAGGGTTTTTTGAAGGTGTGAGCGCTCAAGTATACATCTTAACCACTGCCCTCAGGAATTCAGAATGAATGTTCCCTCCACCCGATTTCGCAGGGGCCTTCTGGTTACTATCCGGGTACACTACCAATGCTCCTGAGATGCCATCTTCCATGACATGGTGTTATTTGGGGCCCTCCCTGCAAAGCTGGGGGAATTGCATGGGGGTGCTTGGCAGTCCTGCCTCCAGGAGCCCCAGGGTTCTGTGAAGATACCTCAGAAGCCCCCTTAGGCAGTTTTTCTTTCAGTTGCTTTACATTTTGGAGTTCCATGTATGTTTCATTTGGGGGGAAAGGACAGGGTTACTGTTTAAAGAAAAAAAAATGTGAAAACCAATCCCCAGTGTTCCCTGCTCTAGGAAGGAGGGAGGAAGCCCAGGGGGGTAAACTGGCTTACCTAAGGTCACACAGTTAGTCATGAAGAACGCAGAGGGTCCTGGCCTAGCAGGCGCATCTCCTCTCCCTGGCTTCCATGTCTAGGCCAACAGTCTCCTCTAATGGCCCCCCAAACTCCCAAATTGCAAACAGACAGCCCAGCCACAGGATCAGCAAACTTTCAAGACTGACTGACATGCCTGAGTAGAGTTCAGCTTTGAAATGAAAGGAAAGTGACCTACTTAATGATCCACGCACCATTACTGTGCCACCTGGGAATTGGGCACACATAATACATTGCTTATATAAATGTTTTTTTTAAATTGGTATATAAATGAAAGTAATGAGGATTTCTGTTTTCCCACATCTAAAACTAATTAGGTAGTTGTCTCTTATTTTTGTTATAGTGTAGAATCAAAGTCAGTGCCAATGTTTTCTCTAAAACAGTGTATCCTCCTTGTGGGTTTTCTGAAACATGTATTACCTAACAGACAATGAAGTCCACGGCCTGGACTCTGCCTGCAGGGAGGAAAAGCTGACTGACATACCTAAGTAGAGTTCAGCTCTGAACTGACACTGTCCGTGACCTTAGAGGCTTAGACGTTCAGCCCAGAATCCTGAGGGCGACAAGTCACTGTGCTGACTAGGAGCCCGAAGGCTGGGGAGGACCTCCGAAAACTGACATCATGGTTACTTCACCTTTGAGGGCAAGGGTCGAGGATGGACCTGGGTAGTGACAGAGAACAATGGATTTGGGTCTAGGTGTCTAAGCCAGAAGGAAAGAACAGAGATGTAGGGAACCCAAGGGAGCCCCTGTGCTTGCAACGGGGAGGGGAAGCCCCGAATTGGGGTGGAGGACAAATCTGGTGACAGTTAGCTGTGCTCAGGCCATCTGAACGTGGGGAAGCGATACTCCTGAGTCTGAGCGCAGAGGATGAATGTCATCTACTTCCGTAACTTGCTGTGGCTCAGCCCTGCTACCTTCAGTTGCACAAATCTGACAGGGCAGGGTGTGTGGGTGACAAATAGGTGTTCAGCTTACAGAGGAAGTTGCTCAGGGCCAGTTGTCATCCTTAATCGTTAGGAAGCTGATGAAAAACAGGAACCCTTTTCCTTAGAAAAACACACAGGCTCAAATTGTGTCTACGGTTTCTGTGGGCATTCACACAGATGCCAAGTTCAGACCCTGTGGGTCGTCCCTAGCTGTACACAGGGGCCTGGTGTGAAGGACAATGTCCCCCTTTTGCATTTGAACCACTTTTCTCCGCCTGGTGAGAACACCCAAGAATGGCATGAGGTTGCTCCTGGGCAACTTGGCAGGAGCCTCTCTCACTTCCCCTCCAGCACAGTGGCTGCTGCCCCAACCCCCAGCTCTCCCCTGGGAACCAGATAACTTTCTCTTCCTGTCTGGAATAGAGGGAGAAGATCATCCCTTCCTCACCGCTAATGCTGAAAATAGTCCTTTTCTCTTTCTTCGTTTTTGACCACTGAATACGAAGGCCCTTGCTTGCAGCTATGTAATGAAAACCACATCATTTTGTCGCCTGTGGTTGGGAGGCTGTGGGTGAAGTCCTGTGAGGGCCAGAGTACGTTGGTCCGCCTGTCCGCAAGCATTTCCTACCTCTCCCCTCTGCCCCCAGTGTGCTGGGTCCTCTTGCAGTGCTGGGAGATGTCAAGGGACCCCTGAGAGAGCATTGTCAGGCAAGTGCTCTGCCTCCATGCTGGCCCACCCTTGCAAACAATCTGTGTCATTTTACTCAGATCCTGGTACAAAGTGATACTGCTCTGATCCAGGGTTCACCATGATGGTGGCAGAGGAGAATCATGTGGAGAGCCTAAAAAAAAAAGTTAACACCCAGGCCCCCTCTCAGACCAATTAAATTGAAATCTCTTGGTGCCCGGCCATGGGTATGATTTTAAAAGCTAGGTATTCTGAAATTCGGGTAGAGTTAAGGACCACAGCAAGTGCAGGGGTTTACGGCCATTTCCCCCTAGGAAAGTAGCTTAGGCCGTTCAAAGTGCACCCTCTGAATGTTTGGTAAGAGCTGTGAGCCCTTTTATTCCTGAAGATGTTTTTCTAGTTGTTATCAAATTGAAAAAGAGAGAAAAGAAAAAAATATATATATTTGATTTGAGGGATGAAAAAAGGTTCAGAATAAATTCATAAAAGCCCATTATAAGTATAATTTTACATTCGATGAGAGTAAAATAGCCCCATTATTTCAGAGATCAAGGATAAGGCAATGAGTACTTTTAGGTGTAGCTGTTCTATTTTCCAAGGCTAACTAGTTCTCTCACTTTTTTTATTCATTTACTTAACAAATACATAGTAAGGCATTAAGGCACTGTGCTAGGTCCTGTGGGAGAGGAAGAATCGTGTACTCCAGACTCCAATCTACAGCCTAAGGGATGGGAACAAACTTGCAGAAACCAATTAAGCTTTGAAATTGGCTGTCATGACGAAGGAGAAGAATGTGAAAGCTTTTATCCACATTAAATAGACGAGATACCCAAACATAAACAGGAGCAAAGTCTTAGCAAGGAAGGTAAATATTTTTTCTGTTCAAGATAAGATTAAACAAATGCAGAACCAGGGCTGGGTAGTCTCTCTGGCTTCGTTGTTTCCCTCCTAGAATCTTGCCTGGCACATCATTATCACACCTTCCCTAGCTAACTCTTCATCCTTGAGTCTCAGCTGCTTTGGGAAACCTTCCCTGATCCTCCCAAGTCAGGTGTCCCCACTGGGTGCTCCCATTAGAAGTTCCAGAACTTCACCACCTGTGATAGAATCCCCACATTGCCTGTCCCCAGCTGAGTGACCTGGGAGCAAGTTATTTACACCCTCTGGGCCTCAGTGTCCCCATTTCTGAAATAGGGATAGGAGGTCTGATGTGAGGATAAATGAGTTCATATGGGCAAAGCACTTAGCAGAGGGCATGCATGTAATAAGCTACAAATGTAGCTGTTTTTATCCTAACACCCTGGGCTTGCCCTAGCATAACCACTTACCATCCATGACTGACTGAATGAGGGCTCCAAAGAAATGAGTAAACGATGTGGTCGTATGGGTTGGTCAGTCACCAAGAAGAAGCTGATTGACTGCCCCTCTGAGTAGAGAAGCCAGTTCATGCAGGGCTTTCCCAGGACTACTGTGAGGAGGAGACCACCAGTGTATAATAGTGGAAGAGAAATATGTCAACCTGAAACTAAAGATCTGAGAAAGATACCCAGCCACTCCTGGACCCACAGGGAACTGAAAGAGAAGATAAGGCCTGGAGGTGGAGTTTGTGAAGACAGAACAGCAACCTCGTGGGCTTGAGTGTAGAGGGGCATCCCCAAATCTGGGCTCCCAGAGTGAAACAGGAAGAACCAGAAGAGGAGGATTAAGACTTTAAACCCAGAGCAAACTAAAGCCGAACTGTAACGTACTCTATATAGTCTGGATGTGACAAACAACCCATACAGAATAGAAACAGCTACTTCCGCCCACCCACATCCCTCCCTCTTGCCCACTCTCCAGACCTCTGCCAAGAGCCCCTTGACCACAGGCATAGCCTCCCACTTCCCCCCACCCCCACCCCCACCCACCAGGCTGGCAGCTACCCAAATGCCTTCCAGCCTCGGGATGTTGGGGCTGCTGAGGAAGCCCACTCTCCTGTGGCCCCAGACCTGCCCTAGAGCCAAGTAGACACTCTGCTGGGGCCGGAGGGAGCTGGAGGCCTGGCCTGACGCTGGTGCAGAGCAACATTGAAACTAGGGGCACATTTTCCCAAAGATGGTGCTGTAAGTGGTGGATAAGGTCCCCAGTGCCACTAGCGCTATAGTTTCCATGCATTCTTTCTATTGCCCCCTATTCCATTGGACACCTGTGGGCTAGTCTGGAAACCTGTTCTGTGGGAGTAGGGAGCAGGGAAGAGCACATTCTGAGTTTGGGAGCTGATTGACCAAGGCAGTTCTGAAGTACTGGCTGAGAACTGTTTGTCCCAGGGACTCACCTCACTGCAGCGTCTCCTGGGATTTTGTAGCAGTGGGTGGAAAGGGGGGGCAGGGTTGAAAGATCTAGGACTTACTCTGGGGATAACAAGAGCCCCCTATTCCTTTTCTATTAGAGATTGTAGCTAACTATTTTTGGAACAAGGTAGTGATAAACCCTCTGGTTGGGGCTACCTGGTGCTCACTCCCTCCAGTACAGATCGATCAAGCTGAGCTGCCTATCAGCCTGGCCTCTGGGTACAGGACTCCACTTCCCTCTGATGGTTTCTTCACATGGGCCCTGAGGCCCGGAAACATGGAACTACTTGCTTTTTGTGTTTGGGGTTTTGTTTTGTTTTTTCTTTGTTTTATTTTTCACTCATTGCTTCCCATGTATTTAAGCCAATGTGGCAATTTCCTACTTATTCCCACCCTTCAAATTAATTTTCTTTTTGCTAATGGGTGCATGGCCCACCCACTCAATTTTCTGAGCTATTTCTCTCCCAGCCCCGACACAAATGCCACACTTGAGTTTTATGGGTCTTGGTTTTCCTACCTCAAAGGGCTGATCTCAGGCCTTAGTGAGGTGGGACCACAGCCTGATAGGACGCCAGGAGTCCACACAGCACCCGTGTCCCTCTCATCTTCTCCCAGGATGCAATTTTAGCTGAGGCTTAAAATTGAGACCCAAAACTGAAGGCTGAGTCCCAAATCAGACCTGCTTGTTATTTTTGTGAGAGTTACTGTCTGCAGTAATTGCTTACTATGTGCCACTTTATACACAAACGTAGTATTTTGAACATTGTAAAATCGGGCTATTTATCACCATTTTACAGAGGAGAAAACTCAGCTGGAAGAGGTTAAATCCCTGGCCAAGATTACAGAGATAGAGAAGACAGAATTTAAGTCCACATCTGTCTGACTCCCAAGGCCATGGTCTTAGGCATGAGCACAATCTCCCAGAATAGCATATTTCATAATTTGGCATTTACAGTTTTGTAGAGAGAGAAAAAACACCTGCAAAAATAGCTTTTTCTCCCTTTGCTTTGTTCTTCCACCAGCCTAAGTCATTAAGAGTAATAGTGACAACTCACATTTGGATAGCAAATGCAAGGTGCTTTTCATACACGCACACCCATTCTCAACCTACCCTCCCCACCTGTCCCTCCCAGGCCCCTCCCTGC
>NW_006285722.1:110387-126083 GCF_000327345.1 Myotis davidii
CAGAGACACCCAGGTTGGTCTTCATTGTACCTATTATTTTGCTTTCTAACTGGCTCTGTGTGCGCAAGCCAATGGTGAGCTCTGCTGAAGGCAGGTGGCACTCCGAAGCTCACCCAGGTCTGATAGCTCACGGTGCCTCTCAGGGTGAGCCCCGTGGCCGGCACACAGCAGCTGATTAACTGACCCTGTTTTCTGCTTGGGAAACCGGTGTTAAACCCCTTCTAGGAACCTCCGGCCAGGAGACAATGCTGATATGCTGAAATATCAGGAAACTAAGATTATTTAAGGTTCCCCTCAAAGACTCATAGAAACTGAACTCGACTTTGCACAGGGTGCCCCAGAAACACGGCCTTTTTCTAGTGCCTCACCAATCACTCCTTGGTATGAGCCACATTCTTGGCGGGTCCCCAGAACCAACTGAGTTTCTGGGATTGAGTCTCAGGCACTCTTTGTTCTAGTGCAAGCTTGGCTGATGCATACCAGGCCCTGGTACCACACCCGTGGTGTGATGCTGGCCCAGAATGCCTTCGGAGATCCCCTCTGCAGCACCCCCTCAAGAAAGAGGTGAATGTCACTGCCCAAAAGCAACATATATCAGCTCTTACTGTTATAAACAGTTTGACATATAAAGTAGGATTCTGGCAAATTATAAATAAATCTATAGCCTTTGTGAAAGCCAGTGGAGCTAATTTGTGTAATTCTGCATATTTCTTGCCCTACCCCTTTTTTATATTTTATTCAGAAACCATCTCGTATAGGCTTTCAATTCAATATGACAAATATTTCATGGGACTCTAATGTGCTAGACACGGTTGGGTTACAAAGCTGCTCTCAAGCTGCTCTCGGTCTAGTGGGCTCAGGGTCGTACGATGGAAAAAGTACTAAAAGAAGAACGAGGAAGAATGCAATGAGGGCGCGGAAGGATGTGCAAGGAGGGATGTTCCCATGAGAGGCAGCGGGTGAAAGAGAACAAACAGACAGAGTGGGTCATTTGTAAGGAGGGAAAGTCAACAAAATGATAAACAAGCATCATCTGGCTGTGAGGAATGACAGATATGGGGTGGCTGGCTTCTGCAGACAGGAAACCACATGGTTTTGCCTGACACTGTAATTGGTCACACCCTCTTGCACAGGGGTGAGGGGAGGGGTGGAGATTTGACTTATTTATAGTGGCCAGGCTTGGTTAGGGGGACCCCGGCTGGAGTGACAGAATCTGTCTTCAGTGGCAGGCGTGCGAACCTACCCTCAGGAGAAAGCGGAACAGCTGATAATAAGAATGGCAATTGGTTTAGCTATGTCTACGCCCTGCCCAGGGTCAGGAGAATGAGGGATTCTATTAAAAGATAAAACCTTTAAAAATGATGTTAACAGATGATCCTAATTACGTGTCTTGATTAAATCCAGTTGTATGGCATAAAGGCGAAACCTTGCCCTCTCCCCACTGTCTGAGGGAAGTTCTGTTTTGTCCCCCATTTTATACATACATGTAGACCAACTCAGAGAGTTAAGAAGATTGCCTGATGTCACCCAGCCAGGCAATGGGAGAAGCAGGACTCAAACCATGTCTGCCTGACATTAAATTCCCCTTCCATGCCTTTGTCTCCTTTGGCCCCAAATAGCCCCACTATGCTGGTAGTAAATCAGGGTCTGATGCTCTCAGCTCTACTTTACCTCATTGCCAAGGTGATAAGTTCAGTGGGATTTAGTTAGACTTTGATCAGACTTCTGGCAGTGGAGTTCCCATCCGTCCTCAGTTTTTCAAAGCAAAGCATTCGTTTCCAAATGGCGGGATTCTAAGCAGAGAGCATACCCTGTTGCCATAAGTAGCCCCTTCCACCACTTCTTTCCCATCTGTTTCCTGCATGCTGAGTATTATTGGGAAACAATGATGTCAGCTCTTCCATATAAATCTACACCTCCCTGCTCACCCCTCCCTTACAATGCATATTTTTGTTCCTCTTTCTGGCTTTTGTCTTGCTGATCTGTTCTTTAAGGACTCATACTTTTAGCGTCAATTGTTGGCTTTCTTCCTAATGAGTTTTAGCTAAGCTTCACTGTGGCCTTCAAAGTGCACATGTTCTTTTGGGTCCATATTTGGAAAATCCTTTGTCGGCCTGGTGTTAATAGAGAGGAGCCATTTTGCTTTCGCAAAAAGCAAAGCCAGATTCAGGGCTCTGAACCAGGCTCAAGAGCTGAGGACACAACCTGTTGGGCACCCTCGGGGACTGCATGAAAGCTGTTTGGACCCTGGGCGCAGAGCCTGTGGCTGAAGGTCAGGTGAATATACCCATCGAGAAATCTGGTTCCCCTCACCCCAAGCCTGACTTTCAAATGGGACATGATTTCCTCAGTTCCTCTTTCTCTACTGTCCCTAAGGACAATTTGGTTTCCAAAGGAAAGGATGGGGGAGGAGCTTGTGTCCAAGAGAGTATGAATTTTAAATTCCGGGCCCAAGAATTGTGGACCTCCCTTTCTCAGCCTCGGGCAGGGATACTCATACTTTACTGGGCATAAGAACAACTAAAAACGTAGTTTTCACTTTTAAATTTTAATGTAATTTCAAAATTTTAAAAATAGTAGTTACATTTATTACAGTATTCGTACACTAGAAGGAGTACGAGGCATATGCCTTCAATTCCATTCTAGACTCCTTAAAACAAAATAGAAGCTTCAGATGGGCATTTGCATAGGCCCTGTACTACCTGCATCTGTGGAGAGCGTGCGTGAGATTCCAATGACTGAGTTCCATAGTGGAGAGGACTGCACGCTGCAAAGTGCGACTGCATGACGACATTCTAAGGTCAGTTCCTCCCAGATTCTGGTTTTGTAGGTCTGAGGTGGAGCCCAGGAATCTAGATTTTTTAAAGATGAGCTTCAGGTGATTCTGGTATCTTTGGCCTACTTTGAACAACGTTGAGTTAGCCCATAGAAAGAAACAAGTGAGACCACATGATTTTCATTTTCTTCACTTGACTTTGTACATATATTACCCAAATTTTCAACAGTGACCATGTTTTTTCACTACTTAAATTGAAAAAAAAAATGTTAAAATTATTGATGGGAATGGGGTATCTTAATTTGTTGAATTTTCATAAAGCCCTTTGCTCCAACCCTTATTTTTTAAAAATGTATATTTTTATTGATTTCAGAGAGGAAGGGAGAGGGAGAGAGAGATAGAAACATCAATGATGAGAAATAATTATTGATTGGCTGCCTCCTGCACACCCCACACTGGGGATCGAACCCGCAACATGGGCATGTGCCCTTGACTAGAATCAAACCTGGGACCCTTCAGTCCACAGGCTGGCACTCTATCCATTGAGCCAAACCAGCTAGGACCAACCCTTATGTTTTAAAATCTTCATAAGATCTGTACGTTTGCTTTTCTGCCTTAATAGGTGCAGTTTCGTGAAAGCAAATATTCTCTCCTCTGAGAAACAGTATAATAAGGTGGTTAGCGTGTGGCTTTTCTTTTTTTTAATATATATTTTTATTGATTTCAGAGAGGAAGGGAGAGGGAGAGAGAGATGGAAACATTAATGATGCGAGAGAATCATTGATCGACTGCCTCTTGCACACTGGGGATCAAGTCTACAACCCAAGCCTGTGCCCTGACTGGGAATCAAACCATGACTTCCTGGTTCATAAGCCAACGCTCAACCACTGAGGCACACCAGCCGGGTGCATGTGGCTTTTCTGCTGATAGTCTTCATTGGTTCAAGTCCCATCTCTACCACATGCTACCTTTGTGACCATGGATGACCTACCAAACCTCTCTGTGCCTCGGTCTCCTCATTTATAAAGTGGGGATTGTGATGCTAATAATACCTATTGAACAGGGTCATTATGAGGATTAAATGAACTAGTGCACTGCCTGGAATTTAGTAAACCTTCCTTAAGTGTTAATTATGGTTATTCTTTCCATAGTGATTGGAAATCATATCCTTTTTCAGCCTCATTACTCAGAATGTGGCTCTGAGTAATGCTACAGATGTGGAAGTGGAGAGAGCTGAGAACAAATATTCCGAGGTTCCCATATATCCCTAGGGGCTTCTTCTCTTTTAAAGAATTCTCTTATATACACACAATTATTTACTTATTTTGCTAAAATGCTAGTTTTAAGATTCTTGTATTTTGATAAATATTTCATGGGCGGGACTGTGGCAAACTTTCTAAATTTTACATATTTTTTTTATAATCAGAAAAAGAAAATAACCTAAAGACAAAATTGAAAATAAAATAAAAAAAATCAGGGTATGGCAAAAGGCTAGAATCATAGTGACAGCCATCCAGACTTCTCGTTTCCATCTGTATTTCAGGAGAGTTAACCTGGAAATGAGCCTATTTCCATCACAGATGGAACAATGCAAGGCCTGGGTTTTCGCTGGCCCAGATGACATTTCACATGTGCCTGTTTCTTAGCGCCACCGCTGCATTTTGACAGTTGATGGAATGAGGTAGATCCGGCTCAATCTCAGGCTGTATAAGAGCACATGGGTGGAGGGACTCACACTGCCCTTCTCACAGGTTGAATCTGTTCATTCCTCAGGGCTCCATTTGAAGATGGATATATAGGAAGGTGGTCACGATGGTAAAGTTTAGGACTTCATGACCTCTCACCTCTAACCACTGTCACAGTTTCCTAAATTGTCCCCGCCTTTCAGTAGACAGAAAATGAGCTCTTTGGAGACTGGGACCATTCTCTGTTCATCTGTGTCTTAGGTGTCTGAGGGCTGGTTCCTCTCGGGAGGGTCTCAGGGAGAATCCATCTCCTTGCCTTTTCCAGCTTCTAAAGGCTGTCCTCATTCCTTGGCTCACATCCCCCCGTCACACCACGTCTGCTCCCTTCTGCTCCATTCTCACCTGGCCTTCTTTCTGATCACCTGCCTCTCTCTCCCATAAAGTGATTCCATCAGATAATTCAAGGTAATCTGCTCACCTTAAGATCCTTAGCTTGATCACATCTGCAAAAATCTCTTTAGCTTTTAAAGCAACCTCCATGGATTCCAGAAAGAAGGGCATGGGCACCATTACTCAGCGTACACAGTGTGTTTTCCCTAAAGTGCATGGTTGGCTTAGTGGATAATCACAGTGTGAATGAAGGGAACAGGATGGTGACTATGGACGGAGAGAAAGAGACGGACATCAGCACTTACCATGTCCCGGGCAGAGACACAGGGTCAGCTGAGACACAGGGGTGAACAGGCACTGTCTGTCCCTGTGGGGCTCGCTACCCCATGCAGGAGAGGAACACATCCTCAAAGGATTCTCACACAAATAATGAGAGGAAGCGGGGGACATTCATCTGACTCAGAGGAGCTGGATCTTCTAAGATAAATGGAATCTGAGTCGTCTCTGCCTGAAGAGAAGATATTCCAGACAGAGGGAATAATATGTAAGCAAAGGTGTTGATGTATAAAACAGTATGGCAGGATCAGGATTCTCAAAAGAAGAACAAAGAGAACAAGGGTGAAGCATGAGCCACCTGCTTGCCCGGACTAGGAGCACATGGCTTATTAAATGACCATTTTAAACCTTCCAGGTGGAAAAAGAGTGATGAAGACAAATGTGCTAGTTAAACAGATTGATAAAGGAAGAAGAATCTTGAGCCACATTTAAAGCTGTTGAGAAAAATGTGGACCCCAGTCCAGCAATCAACTTCTTCCAGGTGGAGGGAAAATGAGGTGCCCCAAGCAGCTCTAGCCCAGAGCTTCTGAGTTGATTCCGCCTCTTTATAACCTTAGGAAATGTCATTTCTCTGTCTCATGGATGATAACCAGAGCGATGTTTAACATTTCCTCGAAGTTTTATTTGAGGTGAAAAATTTTGCGACGTTTCTTTCCACCTGCCTACTGGTCACAGTTCCACTCTGTCCCGTCTCTTTTTCTCCTGGTGTTCTCTTCACCCTCGTCATTCCTCCAGTTTAAGAAGCCATAAAGCTGATATCAGATCCCTCATTCATCTTCATTCCATTCGCAGGTGCTATGTTGAGCCTGGCTCCCTGCTCCCATCCCACTACGGGATGGCTGTCCCTCAGATCAGTGTCCTCCCCAAACCGCCTTGATCTCCGTCTTTGAGGAGACCTCAGGGTCCCTTGGAGGTGGACCTCCCTGTCCAGTGCCTGCCTCGCCCCTGCCAGATTCCAGAACTCTAAAAGCCAAAAATGCTTCAGCCTCTGCTTCTCCTGCTGGCAGGCACTCAAGCTGCTTCTGTCCTTAGGGACTGAAAAGCTGGGGCCCACATGGGAGCGAGACTAGCACGATGGTCAGCCGCTGCCTGCGGGGCTCCTCCCAGACATGTGTTCCCTCTGGACAGTGGGCTTCTCCATCACCCCTCACCCAAATAGCTCCTTTGGCAACGCTCTGCCACCCTGACTCCTGAGTGAATGACAGGCATCATGACAAAACGCAGGATAAGGTTTTAATTTGGAATACACACCTGCCCACAAACTCTCCTCTTGTAAAACTATAAGTGGTTGAGCATCGACCTATGAACCAGGAGGTCAGGGTTCAATTCCCGGTCAGAGCACAAGTCTGGGTTGTGGGCTCGATCCCCAGTGTGGGGCATGCAGGGAACAGCCAATCAATGATTCTCTCTCATCATTTGATGTTTCTATCTCTCTCTCTCCCTCTCTCCTCCTCTCTGAAATCAATAAAAATGTATTTATAATTGTAAAATAAAATCAAACAATGCAGAGATTTACAAAGTACAAAGACCCTTCTCACATCCTTGCAGTCCCATTCATCAGGGAACAGTTTGAACTGGATTCATCCAGACCGGTTCTGTGGGCAGAACTTTCTGCAATGAGGGGAATGTGCTCTGTCTGCACTGTCCAGTGTGGCGCCACGAGCCACCTGCGGCTCTTAGCACTTGACTGAGGTAGTGCTACTGAGGAACTGAAGTTTGAGTTTTATTTTTTTCTAAGTATTTTTATTGATTTCAGAGAGGAAGGGAGAGGAAGAGAAAGACAGAAACTTTGAGTTTTAATTAACTTAGATTTACATATCCAAATGTGGCTAATGGCTACTGTGTGGAACAGCACTGAGACCTTGCTCTGTATAGGTATTAAAATGCACACATCGAATTATTTTCTTTGTCTTGTTCCCACAAAGATAAAGTTACAACATACATATCTTCTGAAATGTGCTGTTTTAAATAACAGGAGATCTTGGAGAACTATTCATTTTTGTAATTACCGCTTGACCTCACTCTTTTTAATCACTGAATTGGGATCCTGCTCAATACATAGTTGAATTTTATTTTTTAAATCAGATATCATATATCCATGGTTCGAAATGGAAAAGACTCTGAAAGATATGACAGAAGATCTCCCTTCTATCCTTAGCCTCCTGTCCTCACCCAGAAGCAACTAGTGTTAATTTTTTAAGCTTTCAGTAGATAGTCTGTTCATATACAAACAAATATATATGTATACTTTTTAAATAATATACTATAATTTATTTAAACATTTCTTTATATAAAAATCTTACCCTTTTTATAAGTTCCTATAAGACTTCTCATCTAAATACTGCTCAGTTGATGTAGCATTTATTGAATATGTTGTATGAGCCATGCATCATTTTCATTGACAATTTCTGTTATCTGTATTGCATATTAATACTGCTTCCCTTTGCTTATGATGAAGGTGGAATTTGCTAGCCCACATACTTCTATGTAATTATACTTTCAACTGTTTTCCAGTGTTTTTGAGAGATGTTGGCTGGTCGGTCCATATTCTGTCAGCTAGAATCTAAGGCCCAGGTTAAGGCTGAAGCTGGGAGCAGGGAACAGTTAAAGGCTCTTTGGTCCACACGCTGGCATATCCATGGCATCTTGATCACAATGCTCTGGTCATCTGAGCCCACCCAGCGCAGACCACAGAGACCCAGGCTGAGTAGCAAAAGCCGATGAAACAGAGGTGGCAGTTGAAACAGAAGTATCCTGAAGTGGAACATCTATGTTTTTGTAGAAACTGTAGCCTGAGTATATCTTAAAGTAGGATCAGAAATCAATTATGACCATAGATTCTTACAGTGGAGACTGTAAGAGGAGACTATCTTAAAAAGATCTTGTCATTGGTGTCACTCACGAAACCCTTTAATGACTTCCCAATGCCCTCAAGACAAAATCAACTCCATAAACACCAACAAAGTTTACCAGCCCATCACCCTCAGACACCTGCCTCCTCTGCAGCCTCAATGGACACCACCTCCCGACCCCCCATCATTTCTTCAGCCACACTGTACTTTTCGTAGTTCCTCAAAAGCACCGTGTTCCTCTTGCCACCAAGGGTTTGCACATGTCCCTCCCTCCGTGTAGAGCACTCTCTGTCTCTCTTTTTGGCTCCACTTCAGGTCTTGCCAACCCCAACCCATCTTTCGGGTCTTGGCTTGGATGTCCCATTCTCCAGGATGCCTCCTCTGAGCCCTGTGAGGAAGGGCCAGGTGCCCCCTCTCTATGCTCCCATTCTACCCTGTCCCTCCCCACTGCTGCTCTTACCACACTGAATGCACCAGTCTCTCCCCACCCTATCGCTGCCTCACTCTAGACTCCAGATGACTCTGTGAGATCGGGAGCTATGTCTCCTGCCTCGGCATTTTATCACTGGTGCCTAGCATAATGCTCTTACGTATGTGTTGAAAGAGTGGGTGGATCCAGAAAAGGGCAATTGGTGGTGGAGTGGGGACAGAAGGGTGTGTTCTGCACGAATATTTTGCACATATGTGTGCATCTGTCAGACGTCTGTGTATATCCAGTGTGGAGGCAAAGGAGGAACCCACTGGTGGAGCTTAACGTTCAGTCTTCATTCAGCAAATAATTGTCATCCAATCTTAGACAGATCATCCCACTCTCTGAATCTCAATTGCCTCATCGAAAAGACATGAATGAGAATTAGATAATATATGCAAAGGGACTTTTTAAATGGAAAACAATTACTGTAATTACCCTGCAGTGTAGACACTTATGCTCTAGAAGGGCAGAATGGCCTCAAAGGCTGTGTTACTGATTGGCTGTGAATTTGACGCCTCTTTATAGACATCACCAACCATATTGGAAGGAAATCAGGAGAGCTGTTTCCCTAAGGTAACCCTCCCCGAAACCCGGTGCTTCCCAGCCCTGCCAGCTTCGGGCATCCACTACCAGCAGAAGTTCTTCGGGGCCTTTGAGAATGTCATCAGGGGCACAGCTGGGGCTCCCGAGGCCGCCCCTTCCACTCAGTGCCAGGGACATCCCGTGCCAAGGCCAACACAGAGATCCAGGAACTAGAAGTTAATGTGTCATGTTGGAGCTGAAAGAATCTTAGAAAATTACTACCCAAACCTCTCATTTAACACAGAGAGCCTGGGGCCCTGAGAGTAGAAGTTTGCCTGCGAAGATGCAGCTGGCCAGGTGAGGTTTCTGGCTGCTTGATGGTGTTGGCCAGAAATACTACATCAGTGTGTGTCTCAGAACCATCCAGCATCAGGGATCCCTGAGAGGGGAGAAGAGGCTCAGATGACGGTGCCTTTAGGAGAAAAATATCCTTTATTGTACAGCTGGTTAAAAGGATGGCATAGTTTTACTGGCATAGAAAGATGGCCAACAATGTAAAGTTAAAAAGTTTACCAAACAGCATATACAATATAAATCCAGTTTGGTAACTAAATATGTAAGAAAAAGTTCGGAGGAATATACCCACGTCATTAACAATGACCCTATCTGGCCCTGGCTGATGTGCTCAGTGGTTAGAGCATTGGCCTGCGCACCAAAGGATCTTGGGTTTGATTCCTGGTTAAGGGCACGCACCTGGGTTGTAGGTTCAATCCCTGGTGCCTGTCAGGATGTGCAGGAGGCAACCAATGGATGGTGTCTCTCTCACACCAGTGTTCTGTCTCTCCTCTCCCTCCCACCTTCTCTTCCACTCTCTAAAATTCAATGGAAAAAGTATACTTGGGTGAGGATTAACAACTACAACAAAAAGAACACACACGCAAAAACAATGACCTTCTCTGAATGGATACTTTTCTTTCTTCTTCATACTTTGCTGTATTGCTCTGTCGGCTGAATATTTTTAAAATGATGAACATGTATAATGTTTATACTTTGAAAAGACAAGAAGGTGTTTTCATTTTGTAAAAGCGTACATATCCCTAAATTATTCCAACTTTCTCTGCTCTGGCTTTTTTTCCCTCAAACGACTTTGTCAACTACAACTTGGTGTCCTGAGTGAGGCCCTTATCGGTACAGGAATTCCTGTTTTAAAAAATGATGAAATTGCCATTTGACTTTACAAAGGCATCCCTTCGGAACTTAGTTGCAGAGAACAAATCACTCTCAGAGGAACATGCCAAGTTCAGGTTCTGATTCCACCAAGGAGATGACAAAGACCCCGGCCTGTGATGACTGCACAGAGGCCCCGCTTCCCCCATGCACACACCCTGAGACCCGCCCTAACACATCAGCTGGACCCACAGCCTTTTTGGCCACTGTTTGGGGTTCAGGGTACAGCAGTCTTGGAAGTCTTTGGCAGTGCACCCTTGACTCTCTAAAATGGGCAGAGAGAGTGAGAGCACTTGGGTTTGAGGTTGTACAAACACTTGTCTGGCTGGCTGCTGACATTTATAAGATACTTACCCAATACCAACAGAGAGTGTGAGACAAATTTTATTTTGGTTTGTGAAAGTGAGGTGCAAGTTAATACAAGGACAGGGAACCTGCTAAGATTGGGGGAGGGGAGGGGGGAGTAACTAACCCTTAGGTGACACCTTACAAAGTGCTTTCACCAAATCATCTCAATTTCCTTCCTAGTCCTGTGAATTAGATGAAGCAGTGAATTCTTTCACCTGCTATATGAGGATACTGATGTTCCCCTAGGATACAGGACTGAGAACCCCAAACCTGTGGTCTTTGCTTACTACTACTTACTAGGATACATGGTATATGTACTCAGCCGGTAGGTTTACAGCTCTGGATTAAGGAATGAGAGGACCTATGTACTTGTCATGTGACTGCGTGGGATTCCCTTCACCTTTCTTTCTTTCTTTCTTTTTTTAATCCTTCACCTTTCTGAGACTTAACTTCCTCATCTGTAAAATGGGGATAATATAATGTCTGTCCAGCTTGCCTCATGTGGTGGAGATCTGACTAGATAATGGTGTGCTTTGAAAACAGTGACTTGCTAAAGGAATATAAAGTGTGATTATTTCCTAGTGCAGTGCTGAGGGATATGTGTTTGAGAATAACTTTCTCTGAACAGAGCTGTTTTTTAGGACTGGAAAAGCTTAATACAGCCCACAACAATCCAGCAACCCCAGCCAGTTCCCTAGGAACCCAGACCTTCTATTTTCACACCCCCTGTCCTGCTTCAGATAGATTATCAACTTTGAAGATAAGTCGCCAGGTTTCCTGGAAGGAGAGGCATCCTCACAGCTGCCTCTTTTCATTGAAACCCTGGGTTACAGTGGCTGGAGTTGGGGCTCTTCCTGAAATTGTTGCTTGGGGGCACATACTTTAATCCTAAGAAATTGGGCTTGCCTGCTTATTTTGAAGGGTATTTAAGTTCAAATAATCTTAAATCTGCAGTATGCTTTTCCCATGGCAGGGGCCACTAGAGAGGCCTGGAGGGGGTTGGCGGGGGCACGCTGGGGGCCCCACCCTGTTAAACCAAAGCAGTCTGTTTTCTTCAGTGCTATTTGCTTTATGTTCTGGGGTGAAATTTATCTGAATACAGCACTTACTGCTTTAAACAATAAGTTTGAAAACCACTGCTGCTTAAATCTGCAAATCAGCAAAACGTCTTTTTTCTTTGAGGGTCATGCACCCAGCCAACCATTTATCTCCCATGCCCCTTCTTGACCTCCTAATACCTCCTTTCTGATACCTGTTGCCCTTAGGTTTGCCCTGGAACCTTCCCTCAGGACACTTCAGGTGTTGTGTTGTGTTTGGGGATAAGACATTTCACAAAGACCCTGCAGAATGCACAGCAAAGTCAGTTCCTTGTGGGGGGAAAGTCAGCGCCCATGTGATGTTTTATATGATAATAGTGGCCCGGTGCAGGAAATTCGTGCACATTAAAAGGGAATTAATTAGAGGAAATATTTTAATATTGCTATTTTCCCTTTCTCTAGAATAGAAGTGTCAGAGATGAAAGAAAATTAGTAAAATGTATATGAAAATCTTCCTTCTGTCAGAGTCTGGGGCATAACGTGGGACCCAGAGTCAAGTTCCCACCCACATGCGTGCATCTCGAAATCACATGAGACCCAGACCCAGCCAGCTCCACCCCCATTGGGCAAGATCCAGACCCGGCCAGTCCCACCCCTGTCAAGCCCCGCTGGTCGGGGGGGCAAGGGGAGAGGGTGGCCTCAGGTCCCCCATCAAGCCCCTCTGGGCAGGGGCACAGCCTCAGATCCCCCGCCCCGGCCCGGCGCCATGCAGCCTCAGGGTCCTGCTGATCGCTCCTAATGGCTCATTACGGGAATACCGCCTCCACTGTGTGTGCAGCCATCTTGTGTTACGGGAACCCTGCCTCCACTGTGGGCGCAGTCATCTTGTGATGGCATGGCAGAGTGAGGGGCAATTTGCATATTACTTCTTTATTATATAGGATGTGAAGTTTCCCTTTCCAGTAGAAACAGGAAAGAAATAAGGCAGAGATGAAGGACTGTGACTAGTGCTTGGCCTTTTTGCCATTGTGGGTACAATTGCTGCTGATGTGAACACTAGCAACATAGAATAATGTCTGGCACTACCAGTGCATCCCAATTGATGTGGGAGGAAAGGGAAGAAAGAAGAAAAGAGAGAGAAAGACAGGAAGGAAGATTGCAATTGGAAGCTGGTACAGAAATGTAGCTTCAGAATTTTGAAGCCAACAGCCGAGGTGGAAGAACTAACTGCTTTTGCGAAGGAAGGTTTGTGTGACAAGGAGTAAGGAGCCTCAGTTCCCCTGTATGTAATGTGAGGGTACAAACATTTGCTTTACAGACTTCACAGGAATTTTGTGAGGATCTGCTCAAATGGTGAATAGGAAGGGACGTACAGATTTAAGGCCACTGTTGTTCCTCCAGCCAACGACTGTCATCATTTTTTTCTCTATTGTGTGAACAGATGGTTTGAGGGATTAGGATCTTTCCCTCTTTCAATTTAATTTTGGAGCTTTGAAACTAAACCCAGCTGTTTCTACAGAGTTTTCAAATGCTAGGTCTCAGTGGTGTTTCACTGGATAAGGTTGAGAATGTATATAAATCATGTCCTTTGGAAGGAACCCTGGAATAATAACTCTTGTAATAAGAATAATTTTAAAACAGTACTAATGACAGGGGGCTTGTACTCTAATTACTTTTTAAAAATATCTTCTAATAATTTGAATTTTTCCTTAAATGTAACTCTTCTACTCTGCGAATGCAGGTCAGCTTGGTTTTTCTTGAGCCTCACATTTAGAAAAAATGAGGAAATACTTCACTTACTGATCAATGAATTTAGTCCAATGTTACAAAGCCTAAAGAAATGATAGTTCCCTCTTTTCTTGGCTAACGTAGCAAATTTCCAAATGATGGAGACTATTCACATATTTTGCTTAGACTTCCTAAGACAGCTAGAACCTTTTATTCTTGCATACTCCTAATTGAATATTGTAGAATCACCCTCACTTATGATTATTTTTACTTAAACATTCAAGTCTTTGTCTAAAAATTCAAAAATTAAGTTCAGCTGGTGTGGAATGTAGTAACAATTTAATAAACAAGTATTTCTGGGGGAGAAAAGTTGAGAAGTGGTGAAAACAAGCTAAACTACATTCCGGGATTAGATGGACATCCATCTCTTGGTCCAACGACCTGCCCCCCCCCCCTTTTTTTAAATATACAGGTCACATTGCACCAAAAAAAATGCCTTTTCAAAATAAGCAATGCTGCTGATTTAGTCTGTCTTGGGACTCATTGTTAAAAATTCTTCCCTTCTCCAGCCTTCTTTTGAGCAATACCAAACAAACATTAACAACTGTGGAACAGATGTTCTAACTGCAGAAGATTCCAAAGCCGGGCTCAAACGTATCCCCAACCAGAACAAGACCCCCGACCACAGAGATTAATCTCCTGGTATGGGTGTTATGAGATAAAAGCACCTTCTGGATTTCATCACATATTTTTATAAAAGAGTCTCTAGGGCTGTGGGGCTGTTTTTCCTTTTAAGGGTAGGGTCAGAAAGTTCTTCCCTTTTGTGAGCCCAAGTGTCATACAAATGCTTATGTTTTTGTGTTTGGATTTTAGTCAGTGTAAATGGAAATGCTTTCTGTTCTATTGTAATTTTTAAATAAGATGATTGCTCTGCCGCCTTCTTGGATTTCCATGGGAGGTAGTAAGAAATCACTGCACGTTGCTGCATAAGCCATTTTAAGGAGATAACATTTTGCTGCATTCCATGAGTGGCAGGATGTCAAGCAAGGCAGTTCCCACCTTCCATCTAGGCACCAAAACAAACAGCACGCTCCCTGGTTCTTTATTTAACCAACAAGTATTTGCAGAAATCCTAACATTGTCCTAGTGCTGAAACATCCTATCTCCTGGCTCCCGTGGTCTCTAATGTTAAAAGTCTGAAAAGAACCGTGAGTGGTTCCCCCTCCCCCTTCCCCATAATCTGTTCCAATGTTTGCAAAACAGAGGGATGAGGTTGAGGAGACTTGGAAGTGATGATGTTGGGAGACTAGAGTATGGGTATAGGAAGCAGTGAACCCATGAAGGTCCAGGATCTGGCCCTCAACCTAGTGGACCCTCCACCTCATTCCCAGTGAAAAGTGTACAGCTTTCATATGTGGGGGAGGGAAAGTGAGACAAGTCCACACATGGTGAGACCAGCAAGAGAGGTGAGATCACCATGGGAATCTCCCAGGTAGGGGGAAGAATCAGGGAAGGGAAGTGGAACCACCAGGATAATCCATAAGCCCAGACAGAGGGCTTTCTGTGTGTGGTTTGGTAAATTCCACATCCATTACCCAGAGAATCTAGATTTTGATCCCAGAACAAGAGCTTTCCCTTCTGCCATAGAACAGGTTCCATCAGTTATTTTCATACAAGACCTAGTGTTAGATTTACTTGAAGAACAATGTTGTATTCTTCATCCTACCAGATCCTCACACAGGACTGGACAGTTCTCAAACCAAAGAAAACCTGCTTTTTGTTTGTGTAAAACCAGGACCATACAGCATGTAGGCTTGAGGCTTTCTTGATTTTTCTCCCCTTCCCTCCCTATAGAAAAGGAATGGGCCCCAAATAAGGGGTCACTTCATGCTTAGGCATTTTCCAACCCAAAATGAGCATAACTGTCATCTGCTTGGGTTGAGATGCAAAATACTGATATCAATAACCTTGGGCCAAACATAAACATGGTAAGTATGTTGTGGCCCGGTGCATGAATTCGTGCATGTTGAAAGGAAATTAATTAGAAGAAATATTTTAATATCACTATTCGCCTTTTCTCTATAATAGAAGTGTCAACCAAATTCACAATTGACAATGACAGATCGAAACACATGTGTGCAATTGGCACCACTGAGAACTTTATATGTATCGCACATGCGCGAGTCAACTTATATTTTTAAATTGCCAGTGTGCATCATATGTACCAGTGGGTCAGACAATCGGACTTACGTACCATCGGTCACTTAGCCTTTTATATATCAAGAGATAAAGTCTTTGCAGATGTAATTAAGGCTCTTGAGGT
>NW_006285722.1:126157-127888 GCF_000327345.1 Myotis davidii
AAAAAAAAAATAGGATTCTACCTACTCCAGGACTTCTGTGAGGATCAAATGAGATGAGGCATGGGAAAACGCTTCACAGACATTTGGTTACAGTGTAAAATGTTTCCACCTGCTATGAAGCAAGTCATGTTCCTGGGCTGAAGAAACTGCAAGGAGGCTAGTCACTAGGGAGAGGAAGCCAGGAGTTGCTATGTTATGTCATTACCGGGACAGACACTTAGCATATTAGTCTTTTATATATAGAGATTCTTTCCTTTGCCATTAAAAGTTCCATTTCAATATTCTTCCCTTCCACCTATGAGTCAGCATATTCTTGCCAATCAGGAATGAGCTACGATCTCATTTCCTTTCTGTGTATTCTAAAACTCAGATATTTGTCCCTCCCTTTCATTAATATTTTAGACACAAAAATTGCCCCCATTCCCTTTAACTTCCACATGCCCTTTTAAATTATGGGAAATATTTCAATTAAATGGAAAAATTGCTCAAGTACATCTTATCTTCTTTCACCCAGGCCTAGTGACTTCCTGCTCAATAATAATAATAATTACATATATATATCAGTGAGAGAGAATCACTGATCGGCTGCCTCCTGCATGCCCCCTACTGGGGATTGAGCCCACAACCCAAGCATATGCCCTTGATCAGAATCGAACCTGAGACCCTTCAGTCCGCAGACCCATGCTCTATCCACTGAGCCAAACTGGCTAGGGCATTTAAAATTGTAATTGATAATACATGTTTATCTTCCTTGTAGAGAAATTTAAAATATATAAATAATATAAATATATAAAAATATATAAATGTTTTAGAAAGAAAAAAAGTGCTTTTGTTAATTCTACCACAAAAAGAGGTAAATTACTTTCAGGTTTTTTATCTTTATACTTTCCACATAATTGCATTATATATGTATATGTATATGTATATATAATGTTGTGTCGTGCTCTCTCATTTAATGTTATAACCTAAGATTTTACTCCAATTATCAATCCCTACAGTTATGTTATTTTAAGGCCCCGTAATATTGTATAAAAATATATAAGTTTACTCCTTACCAATATTGGACATTTAGATTATAATTTTTAATAGTATAAAGAAGGCCACCACGGATATTTTTAGGTATATGACTCTTGTATGTTATAATATTTCCCTGGAATAGATTTCTAGAAGTAAAATTAAAGGATTAAAAGGTGATTAGAGGGAACTTTTTTTTTTTTTTTGGTTGGGAGTGAAGGAAGTAATAAAAAAAGGGGTGGTGGTTATTGGTTCATGTAAGCAAACCTTGGCAAAGGCCAGGAATGGGGGCTCGCTTTAGGGAGCTGAGACCTGAGACTGGAATTTAACTTTGTGATTTGTCCTTGTCTCTGGAGTTGGGTAAGAGCATTTATCTTACAGCGAAAAATGCAAACAGAGATAATGCAGTTAAAGTGCCTCACCCACAGTGACAACCCTGCACCATTTCACATCTTTTTTTGCAGCCAAGCTTTTGGTATGAACTTGCTTTGTCTGGTAGTTGAGCTTTGCACCCCATTACTCCTCCCGGCCGTTTCTCGCTGTGGCCAGCTTGTGTTCCGATGGGTCTGCCTGGGATGTCTCCCTGTGCTGTCCACGCAGCCCCTGCCAGCTCCTCCACCCACACCCTCATCTCTGTTTCCACTCCCCCGCCCTGCCCAACCCCCCTCCCCAGCCTCCCACCCTCGTGCGGAAAGGCCGATGTTGAAAACAAAGGGA
>NW_006285722.1:127937-157686 GCF_000327345.1 Myotis davidii
CCCGCCCTGCAGAGAGCTCCCCGCCAGCCCTGGGCCCCGGAGCGCACAGCCCCTCCATCCCCTCCCAACGGCATCCTCTGCTTCTGTAACGTCCCGGCGGCCTCCCTCTGATCCCTCCCTAAGGAAACTCCAGCACCGGCTCCGGGGCGCGCCTGGGATTGCTCTCCGCCCTAGGGTTTCTGATCCCCCTTTCGGCGTCGGGAAAGCCCCGCGCCCCCGCGCCCCGCAGCTTCCCGGAACCGTTCGGTGGATCTGAGTCACCCGCCGTCACCGCACCGCGCCGCTCACACAACTTTCGCGGGAGTGGGGAACCCCCAGGGAGACCAGAGGGTTTGACTCTCGGCCGCTGCTCGGGTTGGTCAGGAACCTGGGAGAGCTGGGGGCCTCGCGCCCCAGAGTGAAGGTGAGGACCCGCCTGGTCCCCCGGGTGGAGCAGGAATTGAGAGGAGGGGGTGCCCCTGGACATCAAACAAGGGATTTGTTTGTTTTTTAACCACCTCCAGGAAGGAGGAAAATCTGATAACAGGAAAGGAAGAAAGGATACATCAGAATTTATGGAAATGGTTTTAATTGCCTCACGTGACACACTATCAGTTGAGAAAGGGAAGCTTATGGAAACACCAGGGGGGGGTGGCACCGAGCCTGGCCTTGCCAGCAGGGGTTGGGCAAGGCCCTGGATCTCGCCAGCTGGATGGTGGTGGGATGATCTGAGCTGCATCTTCTCAAGCACAGTGAGATGGTCTTTAACAGAAAATGTTGATAGGACTTTTGTGGCTCACACTTTCAAAGGGAAGGCTTTGTGTCGTCCTGATGGTCTCCAACTACACTGGACCAGTTCTTTTGTTCTCCCTTCCTTGTTTCTCAGTTTCAGTCTAGTTTATTCAGGCTGTTGATATTGTTTCCACCTTCTTTCTTCTTTGCCCTTCCCTCCAGGGAATGGGGAGGCGGTCCCTAAGGAGACAGAGAGGGTGCGCTCTTGAGTGAAAAAGAGAAGTTAGCATCAGGGTAAATCCCTTGCCATTGTGAGCGATCTTTCTTCAGATGTATGTGGGGCTCCTGTCGTTCCTGCTGTATAACCAGGGGATGAAGTTTCCTTTCAGGTCTAACCCGGGAGAATTCTCATCTGTAGTCCTAGGCAAAAGTATTGCTGTAGAGCTTGCCTCTCTTCTTTCTTCCCCCCTTTTTAGAATATATCTTTGGCATCCACTCATCTCCAGGACACTAAACATTCTCAATTCACTTCAAATCCTCCTACCTGTCTAGAATAGTGGTCACTAAGGCAGAGCCATAGGGAAAGCAGGGATCATGCAACATATTCATCTGTGTATATTATCACAATTTTAAGACTCCAGCAGTCCTTTCTTGAAAAGAACCGTCCTTCATTATGTGATCATATTCTTTATAACTTTACTTATTTTGAACTGCCCGTTCTATTATGAAATGATAATAGTTCATATTGTAGTTAGTTGATGTCTTCTCTCAGAAAAAAAATTAGTAATTCTATGTGAGTCTCCTCAAGTCTTTTAAAATTGACTTATGAATTCCCAAATTCCTGGCTATCATTGCTCTTTTCAATACCTGGTTCACATCAAGGTGCTAGGTAGGGCCTTCTTGTTGCCCCTTCAGGGGCATTTGTATTTATTCAAAGAAACTGCCAGAAGGAGAACCTTCAAAAATTCCTCAGGAGAGATGTGGGGGAAATATATTTGGGGAGAGGAGCCTTTCTATACTCTCTCAACATCTAGCGTTGGTCTAGGGAAGAACAGCACAGTTGTATCTATTCTGAACTTCCTCTGGCATTTAGCATTTACCTTGACTTTTAATGGACTACTCCTTTTAGCAAGACAGAGAACCTATAAAACAGTGGGGAGGGGAATTTCAGTTTGCAGATCAGCAGAATTGCTAACTGAAGATGCAGTCCTTTTTCTTAAAGGGTAAAAATTAGGTCATGTGGGCAAGCAGTAAGTAGGTCTCCTCATTTTGTTAGTGGCATAGTGTGGTCTTACTTGGTACCATCTTAAATTAGGCCTCTTTGGTTAACCCTTTGTATGCCATAAGTGTCTATAGCCGCAAGTGAGATAAAAGTGTGGCAGTTAACTGGTTATTATTTATCGGGTATTCCCATGATGTTTGGTGCTCATCAAAATATCCTCAAGTCACAGAATCACTGCCTTCTGGGAACCGTGGCACAGCGAGGTTGAATGGCACCAACCTGCACTAATACAGACACTACACAGGCGTATTCATCTCTTTCAGATGTTAAATTTTGCTTTAAATTCTTGCTTAAATGTGGAACAGTAGGGGAAATGGATATTCTTCAGTTTGAAACAAATATCCTAGGACTACTAGACAGGAAGCCAGACCAGCTTTCATGCACATTAATACCCAACTGCTTTAAAAACACTGTCACATCTGACCTCTGTTGATTTTCCTCAAGACCTGTGCTGGGGATCAAGCATACAACCTGGGTAGTGGTCTCAGTCCCCAGTAACCAAGAGGTTACTGGTTCAATTCCCCGGTCAGGGCATATTCCCTGATGGCAAACCAGAGTAAACTGGGGTATCTACGCTCAACCGCTAAGGAGAAGGAATTTAACCTGGGGCATATGCCCTGACTGGAATCGAACCAGTGACCTCATGGTTCATGGGTTGACATTCAACCACAGAGCCACACCCAGCTGGGCTAAAGAGAAGGAATTTAAGTGGCTTGCCCAAGGCTGCCTACCACACGCCACACTTTTGGATGGGGAGCTGGCTCTGGGTCCGCTTGCTCCCTACTGTCAATCTTCACTCCATGACGTCCTCCATGAGGCCAAATGCAGGATCCTGGGTCAGAGAACAAGGATGGAGGGGAAACTCTTCTCTTGCTGCCGCGTGCCTAAGAAAAAATGATCTCAGGGGGATAAACATGACGGGGCCTGAGGGCAGTCAGTTTGCCAGCGAGGGTGAAACAGTGGGGGAGGAGGGGAATATGAGGGAAGCAAAAGGAGTTACCAGTAATTCTCAAACTTTGCTGTATATTAGAATCACATGGGAAGTTTTAAAAAAGCTCAATACCCAGCTCTCACCTCCTATTGATTAAATCAGAATCTCTGAAGGCAGAGCCAGGCATTGTATTGTGAAAGGCTTCCGAGGGTTTTACAGTGGACAGCCACACTGGATGGCCAGTGGCTGGGAGCTCCTCAAACGTCATTGTGTACATGAATCACCTTGTGGCGCTCGTGCAGATGTGGGTTCTGATTCAAGAGGTCGAGGGTGAGGCCTGCTCCTGTTACATTCAGGCAGAGCTGCCACTGGCTGGTCAGGAAGCGCTCCATGAAGGAAGACAAGTTTGGGCAGGGCGCGGAAGGTTGCATAAGATCTAATGCTGAAGAAGTATGGGCAGAGCACTCTGGCCTGTGTGGTGGACAGTCAGAGACCTGGAGGTGGGAACATGCAAGGTGTACTTTGGGGGACCATGGCTGGTCCAATGTAACTAAAGAAGTTTGGATTGATCTGACCTACACAATTTAGCACTTGGTGGTTGACTGCCTACTGTTTTGGGTGCGATGTGTTCTTTCCTCTTCAAGATCCTGTGTGCAGAGACCTGTGTTTTCCTTCCTTTTGTCACACAGGATGCTAGCGCTCAGCAGGCATTCGGGACATGACTGGAGGGGTGCCTTTGCACCTGCTGTTCCCTGGGCCTGGGATGTGCTTCTGACAGATACTGACCCTGCTTACTGGCTTCCTTCCTTTAAGACTTTAACCTCAACTTTTCACCTTCTTAGTGGGCTCCCACTATTTAAATAAAATGTAAGGGGACTTGACCACCCTATTCAAATAGAAACATCCTCTTTCTTTCCCCGACCCCTCCCACACACTTCTTCCTGCTTTATTCTTCTCTTCAGCACCAGTCACCATCTAATGTATATTTAGTTTATCTTGTATATACAGGGTGCAGCAAAAGTAGGTTTACAGTTATTCTTATAGAAAACAATACAATAAATAATAAACAAGAATACAAGAATAAACTATTTGTTTTGCATGCTCATAACTGTAAACCTGCTTTTGCCCCTCCCTGTTTTTACTTTTTTATCTTGTTGACAGTCTGTCTTCTCCATTAAAGGGCCCCTGCACAGGAGCAGAGAATTTTGTGTTATTCACTGCTGCTTTCCAGTTCCTGGAACAATATTGAACACTCCACAAATATTTATTAAATGCATGAATGAACAGAGTTGAATGTATATACAGTGCTGTTGCCTACACAAGTAAATTCAACTTTCACGGGCGGGAGCAACCACAGGAATCCATCTTGCTCCTGCTCCATTTTAGAAAAGGAAATGATGACGACATTTGGTCACTAGGTAGGAAAATTTGGAATAACATGTTCATAATCATAAATTGCCCTCCCCAATGGACAAGAGATTTGCTTTAAATGTCCTGTATTAGAAATCTAGGACAGATGTTTGGCTGTTCAAAAAGATCAAGTATCTAAAAAAAATTTATTCAAGGAAACTAGATAAAACCATCAATGATTAGCTTAACTTTGGCATACGTTAAAATAGAGTTGATTCTAGTGAACAGAAAATGTAAAGTCTACCAGGTGTAGCAGATTAAATGCAAATGAGATACTAGGAGGAAGAAATATAGAGTCCAAGAGGACATTTTAGGTAGTAAACTTACTGGTGGATCTTGAGATTTGGAGGCTGGAAGGGACTTTAAAGGTCATGGAATCTTGATGCTTGACTCTCTTCTATCACATGAACCCAAGTTCTATCAAAATTTGTATATCTCCTGTGATGGGAAACTCCCTACCTCACAAAGAAGACTGTTCCATCTGTGAACAGTTCCACATATTGGAAAGCCCTTTCTTCTGCTAAGCAGTTAGCAGTATCTTTTTAAGTATATAGAACCATTCATTACCGCCACATTGGGGAATTTCACTCTTCATCTGGACAGCATTTCAAACTTCGAAGGTATCTATTATATCCCTTCTCCTCCCCATCCTCCCCAATTCCTACATGTGTCTCCAGAAACTCCAGCTCTTCTCCAAGCCAAAATGGCCTCGGTTCCTCAGTTTTTCGGTATAAGACATGGTTTAGGGTCCACTTACCTTCACGGTCAGACTCTTCTGAACATGGTGCATTTTGCCTGTGCCCCTCTTAAACTGTGTTCCCAGGAGCCGGACAGAACATTCCTGTCCGGCTCTTGGGAACAGGTGTCGGCTGAGGAGTGCAGAGTGGTGTGCTCCCTCGTTCTGGACGCTGTACTTCTGGTAATGCAGTCTGAGATAGTCCAGTGTCCTTGTCAAGCACATTGCACTTGGAACACAGTGTGATTCCTGCCCAGGATAACCAGCGGCACAATGAGCTGTGCCCTCAGAGATGAAAAATGATACTCCAAATTAATGCATATTGCAATAAGAAATTATAAGATATTTATAAGTTGAGTGCAGTGTTTGCTTACTACTCTCCCCTCTGTATTTATTATTCTAAAGGTACAACCTTTGGGGTCAGACAGACCTAGGCTTGAAAGCTACCTCTGCCCCTTCCTAGTTGTGTAGCCTGAACCTCTGAATCTCTGTGTTCTCGTTTATTACAGGGGTTTATAATACCTTTTTCAGAATTGTTGGGGAGAGGAAATGAAATCATGTACGTAGGCGTCTGGCATATAACAGACGCTTTAAATGATAGCTTCTGGAAAAACAATAATCATTATTATTCCAAGAAATACCTACTGGACAATTAAATCACCCGTGATGGGACTTCATGACATGACCATGTAGCCACCTCACGTACCTTGGAAGGAATCTAAAAATCCTACGGGAAGGAAGTCTGTCTGAGATTATAAGTGAGTCCAGCGTGCGCAGTCCCCAGAGGCTGCCCTAGGCAGAGACCTTGGGGGTCCCTCCATCTCACTGCCTTTTACATCTCGGTGTAGCTGGTCACCAAGCTCATCTTTCCTCATTGCTTATGCTCTGGAACCACATGTCAACACAGTCTGCCACAAGTCACCTAGGGTGACCGGCGGGTGCCATTCCAGGACCAGAAACACGTGCACGTGCCAAGCACAGGCCCCTGTCCTCCTGTGTGAACTCCTCGCAGCCTGTGCGAGTGGGAGCAGCTCACAGGAAACATTCCAGAGGCGTGGAAGGGGAGCTAGAAAACCCGGAGAGCTTATTGCGGTGGATCTGGCCTGGCCTGGCTCCTTTCCTCGGGGGCCTGCAGCAGCTCTTTTCCCTCTTTCCAGTTCTTTTCCCCGTTTCGTTGCCAGGCCCAGAACCCAGCTATCCACACCCTCCTTCTAGAGAGTCTCCAGTGACAAACAAAGGCCCCTCACAGACCTTCCCACTCCCTCCAGCCGTAGCCAAGGTTACGGTGGGGAGCTTGGAAAGAGGACTTGGCCCTCAGACAGAGGATGCCCTGCGCACCCGCTCACAGAGCCCGCGCTCATTCCACAGTGGCCAGTGAAAGGACAGACTGTTCTGCGACCGAACCATGAGGGTATTGAGAGGCCGCGTCTGTGGCGTCCGCACCTCAGCGTGAGCCAAGCCAGCTTCATTGTGTGGGTCCTCACTGGTCCTGAGAAACCAGTAAATGAAGACCCTGTCCGGACAAACAGAGACGCTGATGAAGTCGCAGCGGAGAAGAGAATGAGGCCGTGTCTAAGCAAAGTAGCTTTTCCACTATTATCAGCAACTCAACCAGTTGCTTCATGAAACCAACTGATGTGGTAGATATTTCCATTCAATTGACGGATTGTTTGCGCTGATCTAATCGCCCCCGTTAGTATGTGGTCAGTGCCTTCAGGAAAAGGGCAGAGCTACACACTGGGGAACTGGAGGAGATGGGGTTTGTGTATTTTCCCACTTGCCTCTTCATATCCTTAGTGGCTTAAAACGGCAGTTACAGAGACCAAGGGCTGCATGGGGGGGAGGCATGACATGGTGTGACTATTTCAACCCATGGCCGGCAGGGCCATGCCAGCGCTCAGCTTGCTGGTTCCTAGGAATGAGCAGTCATCTTGCATTCCGAGCCAGCAGCTGGACTGTTCTGTGACCCAGTGTGAGCAGCCCCTGGTCTGTGTTGTGGCGGCCGAAAACATGGGGCGGGGTGTGCCTTCCTTTGCTGGGATGAAAACCAGGCCCCCGGCCCCAGGGGCTTCGCCAGTCTTTAGAACTGTTTGGCGGTTCACAGTATGGCTTTCCACCACCTGTCCTTTCCACCATCACATAGTAAACTCCAGTCTTAGAATCAAGAGACCCGCGCTCTAGACCTAACTTCCTGATGTCCCTAATGCGAGTCACCACCCCTCTTGGAGTCCCAGTTTCCTTATCTGCCCAATGAGGGAGATGGAGACGGTCCAGAAGTGTCTGTCAGAAAGGCCATCATGGGTTCTGCGGGAAGACGCTTTTATCTCTTTATCTCTCACCCCAAAGCACTCAGCAGAAGCCATTATTAAATGAGCTTTGAAGTGCTTTCAAATAGGTGGCCATGGTGTATACGTGCCTTGTGTAGAAGCAGACCTACGCTCTCTATGGGCAGCACATTGATAAAGTGCACACTTTTGCAAGCCTTGAGCATAATCCCCCTGTCAGGCTCGTGCCTCACCCGGCACTCTAAGGCAGCTGCGCTTATCAATGGCTCCCTCAGATCCGCCACACACTGCACATTCCTCCGGAGGTGGCGGGGCTGGTGGTGGGAGTGCGGTTGTTTATAATATTTCAGATTAAAATGTCATTGGGTGCTCCTCTGGAACTGCTGACATGTTTCCAGTGTCCTCTTCTGACGGTCTGCCCCCGGTCAAATGAGTCCACGGGGTGCTTGGCTAGGAACGTAGGGTCCCCAAATCTCCTTTAGCCCCCGGGCCCCCATGCTGAAAAATCGAACATTGTTTGAGCACTGAATCACATTTCTGTAGCACAGCATGCTTGAGGAGAGAGAAATAATGCCATTTGCACGGTTGTATTTGGAAGGAAAAGAGGATGAAATCGGCCTTTTAACCAGTTTCCTTCTGTGTGTGTGAATGGTATTTCTGCACAGATATGTTCTGAACTTCAGAACAATTTGATAGGAAAGAATACAAATGGAAGGGTCTAAGGAAAGTGATAGCAAAACTTTCAGACAAAGTACTAACAAATAGGACTCTTTGATTCCAGTTTGGATTTTGAAAGTGAGAGGAGGAGCCGGGGAGGTATGTATATAATGCCCGGGAACTTCAGTAATTATTCATTAGTTCTAGACAGGAATGGAAACTTCCAAAAGCATTCTGAATCTGATGATAAAGGGAAACAGCTCTAACATATTCACTATTTCCTCTGGCTTTTTGTTAATCCTCTCCCAAGGATATGTTTCCATTGATTTTTCAAGAGATGGAAGGGAGGAGAGACAGAACATCGATGTGGGAGAAACACATTGATTGGTTGCCTCCTGGATGCTCCCTGACCAGGGCCCAGGAACCTGCAACCAAGGTACGTGCCCTTGACAGGAATCAAACCCGGGACCCTTCAGTCAGCTGGCTGATGCTCTATCCACTGAGCCAAACCGGCTAGGGCTTTTCTCTGGTTTTTAATATACCTTCAGGCATAATCACCCTGACCAACCATTTTGAAGAAATCGAGATTTTATAAAATGTGATTTAAAAAGGAGCAAAAAAACTATACCAGGATTTAAAAACAGGGCTATGTTGAGGGTCAGTTGACTCAGAAGGGACCTCACGGGGCAGCTCATCTCAGCCCAGCCCAGGCAGGAACCTGGACCCAGGTTGCCTGTGGTGACATTCCTCTCTGTGAAGAGCACCTTATTCACAGTCCTCCCTGCCATGCGCTGTCATTCATTCTGTGTGAATCCCATGTGCTCCCACTCAAACAACGCTGTCGTTCATTCTATCTGTGGGTCCTGGTTTGCTTTCTAGAGCCACAAAGAATATGTCAGATGTCTTCACCTATTTCTGCATGAAACCCTTCAACCATTTGGAAACAGTTCTGAGTTGGCCCTAAGACTCCTCTTTTCCAGGTTAACATACCCCCACCCCCACCCCGCACTCATCCCTTGCTCCTTCAAGCACTCTCCAAGTGAGGCATGTTCAGCCCTCTAGCCACCTCTTCAGCTTCCTCTGGATTCCCTGTATCTTAAGATGAGTTCCCGCAAGCTGCACCCAGAGTTCCAAATGTGGTCCAATGAGAGCAGAATGCACAGGGAATACACACACACACACACACACACACACACACATACATACACACACAGGGTCCAAACCCTCTGCTTCTAATAACCAGGCCTGGGCTGGGTTAGCTTCTTGGCAGCCTTGTCGCAAGGCTCACTCACATTCACTAGTTGCAACAATTGACACGGTTTTTGTTCCCGACTTCCTGGCAGTGCACTGAAGAGGTCAAGGTGCTGTCCTGGTGACAATGAGAAGCCCCATGTACCAGGCCCCTCCTCTGTGCCAAGCACTATGCTTGAAGTGTGGCAGATGCTATTTCATTCAATTATGATACCAACACGATCTTCCCCTTCTCAGTGAGAGCTCTGAGGCTGGGTGACGCTGACTCACCAGCCGAAGTCATGGAGAAACCGTGAGGGCTGGCTTGGAAAGGAGCCGCAGCTCGTCAGATCCCAGCGCCCACGCTATTTCTCTAACGAACGCTACACTGCCTAGATCAAAGGTGCTGGCGGTCCATCTGGTGGAAACACAGCCCACCTCAACATTCTGGTTCGAATCAGGAGGTTCGAAAATTGTTGGAAAAAATGATTGTCCTTCCTTCTTCAAAGGGGAACTCTGAATTTCCGTTAATATTAATAGTCTAATCTGGGCCTATCACCCAATCTTTTGGGAAGATACTGATGTTTCTTAGCTGCCGGATGTTTCCAGAAGGAGGTGAGGTTAGCAACTCCCACTAACATGTTCAAGGAGCTTGTCAAGGAATGTTTCTTTTGTGTTTAAAGATGTCCTGATTTTAATATACTAGAATGTGTTCGTTACATTGGCCCCAGCTATGTTGGTTTTTAAGTGTAATGTTATTTTTCGGAGCTTCTTAATACAAATGATAAATCCTGCCACTTTATTATTTTCTTGGAGCTATGGTCTAGCTTGTGTTTGTGCAGCCTCCACAGCCCGTAATGCTTGCATGCCTGCCCTCGGTTCACCTTCACAACAATTACTATCGTCATTGGCAGTGGAGGAAGATGAGCTCAGGGAAGTGAAGGGACTTATCTCAAGATTCAGAGTTACAAAGAAGCAGAACTAGGAGAAAGCCCGGTTCCGCCTCCCATCCCATTATTCCTGTCTTTCCCCAGAGTGCCTCCTGATGAATAGGGCTTTCAATCATTACCCCTCATTGTTGAGAAGGGCTTTGTGACAGTCACTTTGTGAGAAGTTATCTACAGGAAAAATTAAAATAAGCTGCCAATTCTAGTATTTTTTTAAAATATATTTTTATTGATTTCAGAGAAGAAGGGAGAGGGAGAGAGAGATAGAAATATCAATGATGAGAGAGAACCCTTGATCGGCTGCTTCCTGCATGCCCCTCACTGGGGATTGAGCTCGCAACCCAGGCATGTGCCCTGACCGGGATTCGAACCGTGGCCTCCTGGATCATAGGTTGATGCTCAACCACTGAGCCACGCCAGGGGCACAATTCTAGTACTGAACATGACAAATTGACACCAGTAGATGGAGGAAACATTGGCCTGGGAGGTTTCAGTGGCCCTGCCCACATTATATGCTTGGTCCTTGTTATCACCAGCGGTCTTCTCAGAGTCACTGATCAACCCTGGCACACGTGCCGCATCATGGAGGGTACAACCCGGATGTGCCCTAGACAGTGCCCAGCCCCTTTAAAGACAAGGAAGGATGGAGCCAGATACTGTGGGGTGACTGCTGCACCTCCTATGCACAGGGTCCCATTGCCCTTCCGGCACCTTGCTGACCTCCCTTACTGCTGTCCCTGACAGGAGGCTCACCTCCTGTTTGGCGTGCCATCCAGGCCCCTCCCCAGCCTGCGGCCTGCCTCTTTGGCTGGGCGCCTCTTTGGCTGGGCTCCTCTTTGGACCAGACACTTGCGTGACTGTTGGCTCCCTTGGCTGGGCTCCTAGTCCCGGCCAGCTCTCTTCCTGGCTTCAGACCCTCAACGGAACCCAGACTCTGTTTCTGGAAACATCCAAACAGTAGCTCCCAGCTCCCTGGTGATATGTTCTTGACAAAGGCAGACTTTCCTATAATTAGGGAACTTTGGCCTTGGGGTTACATGATCCCCTAAAATCAAATTCCTGGGCCCCGCCAGCCAACCATCTGCAGGTAGGTGATCATATAGTTTATCATCCATATTGGAGCACTTTAAAAGTGGAAGGGAATACTATTAATAATTTCACCCGTACAATAGGACAAATAAAGGCCATCCCTGGCCAGTGGGGATACATTCCAAGTTGTAGTCAGCCTGACTCTCCACTTCAAACAACATTGCACATCACTACAGACTGACTCTGCACCAAGCACCGCCCCAGGCACTTCACATGCCTGCCTTGTTCCTTCAATGCTTACAACAGTCCTTTATCTATCATGTTGCCCTTGTCTTGCAGAGGAAAAAACTGAAGCTCAAATAAAAGTTTAATAATTTGCTTAAGGTTACATTTCATAAGTGATGGACCCAAGCCTGACTCCAAAGCCATTATTTTTAATCCTCAATTTGGGTCCTGACCAGTATAATAATGAAATTAATAAAAATGAAATTTTTGTTTGAGAGGTGATAGAGACAGCCCGCAAATTAAAAATGAGTTATCCTCCAGCTAGGAATTTGAAATGCATTTTCCCATGGCAAAAAAAAAGTCTAAAATGGTGGTTAAGCTCCAAGACCAACCAACAAAAGTCTATGAGACTATAATTTCATTGTGGCCTACTTCTCTATGTAATACTGAACTGGGGTAGGAAACAGAAACCTTAGGTTTGATCACAGTTCTTTCACTATTGGCTGTGTTACTTGGGGCAAATCACTTAACTTCTCTGTGCTAGTTTTATCATCAAAATTGAAAAAATGTCTAGCCTCTAAACATTACAGTAATCGTAGGATATAATGTACATAAAAGTCCTTTAAAAATAACACTTGTCACACTATAGATACTGACCACTATTGATGATATTATCAGAAGGCAACTCAGGTTTCCAAGAATCTCAACCCTGACCCTCAAAGTGGAGATAAAAACTCTTCTGGGCCAGGTGGGGTGGTGGGAAGATGGGTAACCAGACCAGGGCAGACCTGGGAACCTCTGGGGAAATGTGTCCTCCTCAGGTAGAGCTGGTGGCACCGGAAGTGGAGGGAAGAAGGATCCCAGAGGAGGAAGTGTGGAGGAGAGCACACAGAGACTAGGGAAAGGTCCAGTGTCATGAATACCTGGGCACATCAAGAATGAATGAGGCCCTAGTCAGCTTGGCTCAGTGGATAGAGTGTCAGCCTCAGACTGAAGGGTCCCAGGTTCGACTCGGGCCAAGGGCACATACCTGGGTTGCAGGCTTGATCCCCATTAGGGGGCATGCAGGAGGCAGCCAATCAATGATTCTCTCTCATCATTGTATCTCTCCTCCCTTCCTCTCTGAAATCAATAAAGAAATATATTCTTTAAAAAAAAGTTTTAAAAGAATGAATGAGAAGGGGAAGTTTGGGAAGTTTGAAGAAGAGGGTAAACCTGGGTCTGGGTCTGGTTGAGAAGGGCTTTGTGACAGTCACTTTGTGAGAAGTTATGTACAGGAAAAATTGAAATAAGCTGCCAATTCTAGTATTTTTTAAAAATACTAGAAGCCACTGAGACTCCCAAACAAGAACTTTGCATGGGAGGGTTTGAGGTCCATTATCTCAGCAGCATTATGCAGGATGAATGGAGACAAGAGAAGACCATTATCCAAAGGTGTGTTATCAGGTTGATCAAGTAATTCAGACACAAGTGAATGACATTCTTCTTTGGGTGGTAGTTAAAGGAACGGAGAAGGAACAAATGAAAAAGATATTATTCGCTCAGCATAGGAAAGATGTCGATTTTCCCCTAAATTTACCTATAGGTTTAATGCAATTCCTATCAAAAAATCCCAGCCAGGTTTTTCTGTAGACATAGACAACCTTATTCTAAAATTTAGATGGAAAGTCACAGGCCTTTAAATAGCTAGAGCTGTCTTGACAAAGGAGAAAAAAATGGAAGAATCACTCTACCAATATTAAGGCCTGCTACAGTATCAAGGCAGTGTGGTGTGAGCAAAGGGATAGACACATAGTTCAATGGAACAGAATAGAGAACACAGTAATTGCCCCACACAAATACACCCAACTAGTTTTTTACAAAGGTGCAAAAGCAATGCCATGTAGGAAAGATAGCTTTTCAAAAAATGGTGCTGGGACCATTGTATATCCACAGGCCAGAATGTGAACCTCAGCCTAAACCTTCTCAAAAGTGAACTCAAAATTGATCGTGGACTTAAATGTAAAATGCAAAACTATAAAACTTTTTGGGAAAAAAAATGTACAGAAAGTCTTTGGGATCTGGTACTAGGCAACAAGTTCTAAGACTTGACACCAAAGTATGATTCATAAAAGCAAAAAAAAATGATAAATTTGGCCTCATCAAAATTAAAACCTTTACTCTGCCAAAGACCCTAGTTAAGAGGTCAAAAGACAACATACAGATTGGGAGAAAATGTCTGCTAATCACATATCTGACAAAGGACTAGCATATAGAATATATAAAGAACTTTTAAACCTTAGCAGTAAAAAAAAAAAAAAATCAAACTCAATTAGGAAATGGGCCGAAGACATGGGCAGATATTTCACTGAAGAGGACATAGAGTTGCATAAGCACAAGAAAAGATGGGCACCGTCATTAGCCACTAGGGAAATGCAAGTTAAAACCACAATGAGCCAGGCTGGCGTGGCTCTCAGCGGTTGAGCATTGACCTGTGACCCAGAGGGTCACTGTTCCATTCCCAGTCAGGGCACATGCCCAGGTTATGGGCTCCATCCCCAGTAAGGGGCATGCAGGAAGCAGCCGATCATTCATTGTCTTTCATCATTGATGTATCTATCTCTCCCTCTCTCCCTTCCTCTCTCTGAAATCAAATGCATTGAGATGCATGTCATGCAGTCATTTCTGATTTTGCTGAGCCACACATTTATGGCACACATTGAATGTCTGGTCTGTAGAAATTAATAATTTAGCCAGAAAAGAACTTAGTCCATCCCAGGGGCCATCTCTTAAGGAGGCTTGTTCTTTTCTCATTTTAGCATATAAATTAAGTGCTCTAATGATATCCCTAAAATTGGAGATCCACAAAGGTCTCCAAAGACATCGCTCATAAATGCCATCTATAAATAATTCCAGTAGCAATTAGTGACTTGAAATAGTAATTAGATAGAGGAATAGCTCTAGTGTCTATGAAAATTGGCACCATTCAATCCCATCGGCAGCAGCTGACATCTGGGGTGGACACAGGCTGGGCCACTTATCAGCTGTGTGATGTGACAAGGAGCCTCTATCTTTGAGACTCAGTTTCCCGCTCTGAAAATGAGAATGAGAATGCTTACCTTACAGCGTATTGTGAGGATCAGATCCAAACCCACGGGTGTGAGCGACTAGCCTCATTCTCAGCACGGGTGTGGATATTGCTTCTGCACACAAGCCAAGGCTGCATTCTCCAGGAGGAATTTAAGTGACCCTGCTCCTGGAGCACTTTAATTTTGTTAGCCATATAGCCAAGGATATCTGAGACAATCCCACGCGTATTATTCTGCCTTGCTCTTTTCTTAAATAAGCTAATGCTTGTCCAAGCACATAGCTCGATTAAAAAGCCCATCACTCTCACAGTCAGAAATCTGAACACAAGACGTTCCAGCTACCTCCCAGGGTTCTCCCAGAAGTCCTCTCACTTTCTGACACGAGACTTAGGAGTTCTGGGCACTTCTGGAATGTTGATCTAAACCATACCAGGCCCTGCATAGCACAGTTTGTACCCAATGTGGTCCTCATCACTTTTTCCTTAAGATGGTGATTGTTTTACTTTTTCATATTCATTATCACATTCCTCAAAGTAAAGTCCCTCTGTGTTCCCCAGCCTGATGTCCTGTGACTCAGTGTGTGTGTGTGTGTGTGTGTGTGTGTGTGTGTGTAACAGTGTGTACTATCACTGTATGTGCTTTGAAAAAGCAGTTCTATTCGAGGCCAGCAGCTTCAAGGATTTTTCTGTTAAAAAGCCCTCATCTTTACCCAGCTCTAGCAGTGCTCTGCTAAAAACAGACTGAGGTCATTCATGTGTAAATGGAAACACACCAAAAAAATTAGTACCAAATGTACATCAAGATCAAAAGAAAAATAAATTTCTCAATGGAATACTCAGAGCTATGCAGAGACCGTTGGATGCTGATGGTTCACATAAAACTGAAGGTCAGAGCATGATTCAGTAAAGTTCTTAAAAAGGCAGGGCCCAGCGAGAGGCTATGATTTGAGAATCCCACAAGGACAATTTCCCAAAAAGGCAGCCGAATCCTGAATTACACAGAAAATATGCACCCCCAAAACACCGGAATAAAAACAAAATGTAACAAGGAACATCAAGACCCATAGATCAGGGTCTTCAACAAAAACATTGTCATTTAAAAACAAATACAGAACATATTGTAATGAAATTAGTAGCCATAAAATATTTGGTCACAAATTATACTTCGATGAGACTTCAAAATAAAAAATCTATAGACACCTCATGATCAATAATTCTGTCGATAAGCATTGTCCAGCAAGTCTACAGAGGCACATGTGGCTCCTCAGGTCTAGGCACATTCATTTACTAGGTGTTAATAATGCGGATTTTTTCCCAACAGATGGAGTTACACATATGTTGACATAAATGCGATTTGATATGTATGCTATTTTGTTGTATTGACAGCAAGCTTCAAAACGTCATATGTCAAATTTGCTGAAGGCGTTAACATCATAGATATTTTTACGCTTATAAATGTTGAATTTCATGCCAAAAAATATTTTTAAATGAAAGGGATCACTATCTGTAATTAGATAGGGGCCATCTCTTAAGGAGACTGGTTCTTTTCTCATTTTATCATATAAATGAAGGGCTCTAATGATATCCCTAAAATTGGGAGGCAGTTCATGGGCACTTCTGGACATCCACGTGCCTCTGACCCAGTGAGGGTTCTGGCTCCCGGAACATTCACACCTTCTGCTGCCCCACCCCTTTCTTAGCTCTTCGCGCTGGAGGGAGCTAAGTCGGGAGAGGTGTCCCATGGATGGGCCTAGGATTGGCCAACAGGGCAAATAGGAGGCAGGGAAGACTTAGTATGATGCTTAAAGGGAACACTGCTCTGGAGCGTGGGGCAGCACAGCATGGAAAATGGACTCAGAAATAAAGTTGCCACATTTAGCAAATACAGATACAAGACACTCAACCAAATTCGAATTTCAGGTAAACAACAAATCATGTTTCAGTGTATGTTCCCTGCAATACTAAGGACATGCTTATGCTAAGAAGTATTTGCTGTTGATCTGAAATTCAAATTTAACTGGGAGTTCTGTGTTTTCCCTGGCAACTCTATTCAGAAAAGGAGTTAGGAGCGCATCCTCCATTTCCCAGTCTTCTGTCTGAGGCCAGATAGGGAGCAGCATCTCTGGACAGGCCACCGTCTGCCATTCTGCACATTCACCTACTGTGGCTACAGCCTGGTTCTGATGCCCTTAAGTAGACCTCAAGTCTGAATCTCCCCTGGCAGGACATGGTGCTGGGTGCTAGGAATAAGGAGAAGGACCCACACACTCTACAGTCCAAAGTCCAATGGGACAGTACTCACAATAAAAATAACAATAGCGATGGCCAGTATTATTGGGAGTTTCTTGAGACATTATTCCAAGTACTTTGCAGATTATTTTATTTTTTTAAATATATTTTTATTGATTTCAGAGAGGAAGGGAGAGAATCAGAGAAATAGAAACATCAATGATGAGAGAGAATCATTAATCGGCTACCTCCTGCACACCCCCTATTGGGGATCAAGCCCACCTGATTTGACTCGAACCCGGGACCCTTCCGTTGGCAGGCCAACGCTCTATCCACTGAACCAAACTGGCTGGGGCAGATTATTTTATTTACATCTCACAACTACCCTATGAAGTGGATTTTATTATTAACTCCAGTTTATAATTAAGGAAAGTGAACATTATGAGTAAGGTAACCATATAATTTTTTATGAAAATTGGGAAACATTTTTAAATGAAAGGGATCACTATCTGTAATTATATAGAATAACGGGCGTAAACCGGAACTGCCCCGGGACACCAGGACTATGCCATTGACATATAGGTGACATGTCTAGGTCTCACAGTAGGAAGTGACAGTGGGAGGATTTGAATTCAGGCACTGTCCCCTTCACCAGGAACAGAGTAATTTAGATGAATTCCTTTCCAGGAGACTCAGATCCCTCAAGACGGGGCTTCTGATATTTCTTTCCTTTGTGTCCTTGGCACATAGCACCTAGCACCCAGCACCTGTGCATACAATAGGTGCCAAAAAATATTCTTGATGGACAGATGAATCTGGGAAGCCTCCGAGCACAGTATGAGAAATGGAGAGGACTGGGGCAGGCGCCCTTCAGTTCCTAGATCTGTCTCTTCCCAGGGGCTAAGGGAAGGTCAATGAGAGAGGGTCACAGGGGAGCTGAACAAGTGGTTCCGAACCAGAGTGTGGGGACATGAACCAGGTGAAGTCTGCACCTGAGGTGAAGTCAGGAAGGGCTCTGCCAGCCCTTGCCCACCTCTCTTTTGTGGGCACCCAGTGCCCACTGCCTGTGCTCAGTCTGTCTCAGATCCTCTGGGTTGAGAATGGGTCACATCACCTGGGTCCTGATGAGTCAACCACTGGGTTCTATGGCACCAGGCTGCCCGGTCCTCTGTGCAGAGCTGGCTGTCCCACCAAGTCCCCGGACCTCCTCAACCAGCTCAAGTGCACTTTCCTCTGTGTTCCCCCCAGAGTCCCTGGCCCAGGGGTACCCCACTCCACCTTCAGAGCCTCTACTTCTCTCTGGCTTAGGGAATTTAAGCCTGGCACAATCCATTGTAAGCCTACACCCTCTTTAAACAGGAATCGTGAGGTCTTTAAAACAATAAACAAACCCCCTCCCCCTTGCAGAGGATCAGATACTCATTTTTTTAAGAAGAGAAAGCAAATTTGTAGAGGTGGCCAAAACCGGTTTGGCTCAGTGGATAGAGCGTCGGCCTGCAGACTGAAAGGTCCCAGGTTCGATTCCGGTCAAGGGCATGTACCTGGGTTGCGGGCACATCCCCAGTAGGAGGTGTGCAGGAGGCAGCTGGTCGATGTTTCTCTCTCATTGATGTTTCTGACTCTTTATCTCTCTCCCTTCCTCTCTGTAAAAAATCAATAAAATATATTTTTTTTAAAAAATTTGTAGAGGTGGAGACACAGCCTCCGGCAGCTGCCGCCCTCTCTTCTCTCTCCAGAGGGATCATTAAACCCAACTGTCTCCTGCCTGACAGCTGGAGAGGGAACAAGAAAGGGCTCTTCCTGGCAGTTTTGTTCTGCCCACAGTTTAAGTGCATGTAATTGAACTAACTAGACTGTACGCTGAGGTCACGGGCAGTGTCTTCTAAGAATAAGATGCTTCTTTGAAGCCCAAAAATCTGGCACAGGGTTTTACATGTGGAGACCCAATAAACATACTTGATTCACTTTGACTGCTAAGGGTGCACCTAAATTTAAATACCCTACATTACTCCTGACATCAAAGAGTGAGTTAGTCTGGGGCAGAGAGAGGCCTAGCAGGCACTTAAACCGGGATCCTCAAAATTGGGAAGGAAAGGAATCCTAATCAGTTTCAACGCCCCTATCCTCTCTCCTCAGCCTCCCTCCAGCTCCAGGGCTTTCCCCCTGCGGAGCTGGTGACCTTGGATAAGTCCCCAAACTTCCTGCAGCCTCAGTCTCCTGGCACTGAATCAAGCAGTTTCGATGGGTGATCCTAAGGTCTCTTCCAACTCTGACATTCCAGGATTCCAGGATTCTGGTTGACCAGCCGGTGGAGAGAGGGAACTACTAGACTATGGAGCAGCTGCTAGGGCAGTGATGGCGAACCTATGAATGCCTGTCAGACAGAGGTGACGCGCGAACTCATGTTTTTTGGTTGATTTTTCTTTGTTAAATGGCATTTAAATATATAAAATAAATATCAAAAATATAAGTCTTTGTTTTACTATGGTTGCAAATATGAAAAAATTTCTATATGTGACACGGCACCAGAGTTAAGTTAGGGTTTTTCAAAATGCTGACACGCCGAGCTCAAAAGGTTCGCCATCACTGTGCTAGGGGGTGAGAATGAGGTGGCTGGGAAGGAGAAAATAAATATGCAGTTGGGAAGGGGGAAAGCACTGGAGACGAAGGGTGTACTCTGGTCTTTGCTGAGACAGTGTCATCTTGGGACGTCCTACGTGGGGCCAGTGGGCGCCCATGCATCTGGCTTCGCACATTCGCCCATGTGCGCACCCTGCCTGGTTCCAGGGGCTCTTGCAGGCACAGGACCGTTACTAGACCACAAGGTAAGGTCATGGGCGGTGTCCTCTAAGTTGAGTAAGAGAGACATAGCTCCACGTGGAGTTTACAGAATAGAAAAAAAGCAGATATTTAAAATCACAGAAACAAAAACCACTCAGTTACGTATGAATTGTGTACTGGTTGCTCTGAGACTGTATAACCCAGCCGTGGGCAAACTACGGCCCGCGGGCTGGATGCGGCCTGTTTGAAATGAATAAAACTATTGAAGAAAAAGACCGTACCCTTTTATGTAATGATGTTTACTTTGAATTTATATTAGTTCACACAAACACTCCATCCATGCTTTTGTTCTGGCCCTCCGGTCCAGTTTAAGAACCCATTGTGGCCCTTGAGTCAAAAAGTTTGCCCACCCCTGGTATAACCAGTACTCCCTCCTTCTGGGGATCAGGGGTGGCTTCCCAGAGGAAGTGACTGGAGGTGAGTCACACAGTGCCTGGATTTTGTTTCAGAAGGTCTCTCTCTCTGCCTTTAGTCTCTCCTAACTGTAATTGATCCAGACAGACCTTGGAAAACACTGGTTTCTTGACATCATTTCCTTCCTGGAAACTTTGCAGTGGCCTCCTTGTGTGCAAGCTTGAGTAGGGACTCAGTCTTCATTCGGAGCCTCATCTAGATGGTCGCTCACAGTACGGACTGCTGGCCTCTGGTGTCCAGAGTGCCCCAGAGGCATCCCTGACCCCTTCCATGTACCCAGAGGAGAGCTCCTGCTTAAGAGCTGCCCATTCCTGCCCTACCTTTGGAGCAGATCTGACTACTGACATTTTCTTTAATTTTATTTTTCAATTACAGTTGACATTCAATATTATTTTGTATTAGTTTCAGGTGTACAGCACAATGGTTAGACAGTCATATACTTTACAGTGCCCCCCCAATATTTCCAGTATCCACCTGTCACCATGTGACTGCTGACATGTTCTGTTGCAAACAGCAAATGGAAAAAATAATCCACTTCTGAAGCTGTTTAGGAAAGGGTGAGCAGAATAAAAGTTAGAAATCAAAGAGATCTGTTTGGTACCTAGCTCCTCTCAGTCTGGAGCTCAATGTGTGTTCGTGGTAAACAAGCACTTTCTTTACTAGTTGTGAACATCCTTTATAGAGTGTTTATGACTTCCTCATCCTCTAAGGAGGTGCCCAGAAATGTGACAGTCATGCTTGGTGCCATCTCTAGCACTGAGCCCGAACCCGGAATGTGCCCGCTGAGAATCCCTTCTGAAGATGGCACCGAGAGCAAAGGCATAAAGTTGTGTGTGAGGTGAGGCGTGAGCTGTTCTGGTGATTGCAGTAGCTGCCTCTGAGTGAATGCTGATTCTTTGTAGGAGACATTTCAGAGACTACGAAGTAACTTTGAGCTGCAAAACCTCAGGTTAAAAGCTTGAACCTTATCATCACTTGCTGTTTTGACAAACCGCAGATGGCTACTAAATTTTGCCTGATTTTATGGAAGGATAATCATCAATTACCTGTAAAGGTCAAGGTGAAGTCTCTGCAGGAGCCTATCTTTTGGTTGGGGTGTGTGGGGGTGGGGGTGGGAGTAGGAGGGCGTGTTAGTCTCCAAAATATGATACATCATATCCCATAACTATGGTCCCTGAGGCCCCAACACAGAAACGCATAAAAATTAGGATATCTTGATTTGCATCATGAAATAGTGTTCAGAATTCTCAACAGCACAGCAGAGCTTCGTGTCCTGGTTTTGGCGATGCAGCCTATTTGAGGGGGGGAGAAGGAACATTTTAATCGGAAGGAGAAGGAGTGTGCAAAGGCCGGAGGGGTGGTCTTCCGGGAACTGTGCGGAATGTGATGGGACTAGAGAGGCAGTGTTCAAGGAGAGTCAAAAAGAACCCAGCCTGCTCCACCCACTATGGACCGTGGTCATCACTAGAGACACACAGGGTTAGATCTGTGTTTTTGAAAGCTCATTTGGCAGCCGTCAGGGAGACCGGCGGAGGAGACTCCCAGTCCTAAATGTCCCAACAATGCCACTGCTCTGCCACCTCCCCAGCTCCCCATGTTCAATTCCTCCATGCTCAGCTCCTCCCAAATTCTTTCAACAAACTTTTTAGAGAGAACTGCTTTCAGAGTTTCTCCGAGGGTAGCCCCAGAATTTATGGGTCAAGGGGGGGTGGCCACTTTTCTTAAGTTGTCGAGAGCCTTTTTTGTCCACTGATGTATGAGAAACTGCAGGAGGCTGGTTTCCAGACAGACCTTCCTGCCTCCATTGCAATGGTTGGGTCCCCTTGCTAAATTCTGTGGATGTAGACACATAGTTGAATGCATGAACCCCAAAGACGTCTCAAGTGTAACAGAGGAGAGGAGATTTGGTGATTTTTTTTTCTTTTACTTGTCTGTATCTTAAAATTGTTCTACTTGTGGTACTTGTATAGTAAGAAATCATTTAAATACAGTTCATGAGCACCCAGTATTTGCAGCTCTGAGCAGCACATGGGACAAATGAGTTGCCCCCAAAAGGGTTACATCCAGCAGGGAAGTGCCGTTGTTTGGGGCAGGAAAGAGAGGCCTTGTAACAACAGGAAGCGCTGGGAGGCCCGGGCCCCAGACTTCCAAGCAAAGCCGTCTGGAAACAATGGCTGCCTGCGGCTCGGGAATATTGGGCAGGAAATGAAAGGGTGCTGGGAGGGGGTGTGCAGGGAGGAGCTGATAAGCGCTACCTGGCCCTTCTTCACATAGACTTCGTGGGCCGCCCATGGTTGTTTTTTCTACATACTCATCTTTCACCAGCAAAATCGATTTATAAAACACGCCGAGAGAAATGAAAAAGAACCCATGGTGCCATCAGTCTGGAAACCATTAGGAAGCGGAGCCTCCTAGGAAACCAGAAGGTACAATAAGCGAGAGGAGGTGGTTCTCGCTCTCAGGGCACAGTCACAGCAGTCAGGGGGACCTTCAGATGAACTCGGCACCGCTTAAAGCCAGGTCCCTGGAGGACTCCAGCCTCCGTAACAACAAAAATAGCATGGGGTTAGCAGGAGTCCAGCCATACCCAAGGAGATATGTATAAACTTTCTGAGATGGAAGTCTGTATTTATTCAACACAAATTTCCATTCAGATGGGTGGGGCGAGTTGGGGAGTCATTAACAGGACAAGTGAGAAAAACAAAACTAACACAAAATCATGCTACTGCTTTGCTCTAGAGAACCTACATCTAAACCATCTAAACCGGAAACAGGAGGCGTGAGGACCTGGACGTTGCAGGGAGAAGTCGGGAATGCTCTCCTCGTTTCTAGCCCAGCTCTTCTTCCCCAGTTTCATGCAGTAGGTTCACAGGTCACCGGGTGTTAGATCTGAAGACACATTAGCCACTCAGTGGTTCTCAACCTTCTGGCCCTTTAAATACAGTTCCTCTTGTTGTGACCCAACCATAAAATTATTTTCGTTGCTACTTCATAACTGTAATGTTGCTACTGTTAGGGATCATAATGTAAATATCTGATATGCAGGATGGTCTTAGGCGACCCCTGTGAAAAGGTCATTTGACCGCCAAAGGGGTCGCGACCCACAGGTTGAGAACCGCTGATCTAGACCCAGCACCTGCTCCTAGGATGCGTGGGCTAGTTTTTGCTAAAGGACATGCAGCTGGTTCACGGTGCAAACTAGGAAGAGTAATCCCCACACATCAGAGTTGTGAGAAGTAAATGAAATACTGTTTGCTAACATGGGACACCACCTAGCATGTGGTTAGTGCATCCCATAACCATGCACTAGATATGGAAAAAAAAAGATGGCCTGGATACCTTAAGTGAGGAAAAAACTTCCATTGTCCTCATTCTTAAGATGATTGGTGCTAGTGAAGCATATAACTCAAGAAGCAGGTTTATTTTCCCTGTTGGTCTCTCATTAACCCACTCAGCTCCCGCCCCTTCCCCCAGGGCACTCTCTCTGAGGCTCATGCGGGCCTCCTCTTTATCCATCAGTGAGATCATGCCATCCAAGGAGCAGGCGGCAGGCGGCGAGAAAGAGAGGGGCTGCTAGTCCAGGAATAAAATCAGGATCTGGCGGTTCGAGCTGGCTGTGGTCTTTCTATAATTAAACTGAGGACTTAAATGATTCATTGGCGATGAAAAGGAAAGCGCTGCTCGCAAACGGGGCCTGGGAATATGCAGCGGGGTGACTGGGAGATCTTGCCATCATCCCTGAGCAGCCCCGTGGAGTGAGTGGTGTCTGCCCCACAAATCCCCCGAGAGCAAAGTCAGACAGTAGGAAGGATGAGCCTAGAGAAGCCTTTGTACGTGATGCAAAGCCTGGCAGCCTACGTGTTCCACAACAGGACAAATCCTTCTGCACGGTTCCTCCGCACGCGGTGAGCAGAGGCCACGTGGGGGCTCCGGGAGGTTTGTTTTGGAAGTTAGGAGTTTCTTCACACCCCACCCTTCTTCTCCACCCAGCACCACCCTTCCTCGTGGCCACAATCACCTCCCTCCCAGAAGCGCCGTGACCGCCCCCCCTAGTCTGTTTCCACCAGCTCATTCATTGGCAGGTGAAGTGTGGTTCCAGATATTTCAGCACACTCAACCAGCCTCTTCTCTGGGAGTCAGAGGCACTACCCAGCTTAAGTAAATTCCAGGCAACAGCCAGAAAAGAGGGAGCCTCTCACCTCCCTTTCATCCTCGACAAAGCCTAAGAGGTCCCCGCCCCTGAGCCCGAAGGGGCACCTTGTTTTCTCCTTTAGCAATGCTGTGTTTGTGGCAAGTCTTTTTGCTCATGTGGCCCCCTCTCCCGCCCACCTGTCTCAGAGGACTATTCCATTAAAGGGAAGAAGTCGGGGGTGAGCCCTGATAAAGCAGCGGAAGGTCTAGTCCTAGAGCTGTCTGGGTTAGACATTATTCTCCCGGCAATGGAGGGCCCGTGAATGATTTGGAGTAGGAGAGCTTTATCATCAAGGCAGTGTTTTAGAAAGATTTGTCTGTGAAGATCAAGGCAGAACGCAGCCTTCCTAGGCCATCATTAAACACTCCCCCAATGTACCTGAACAAATGCTTCCCTTCCCCCAGACTGGTTCAGTCAGCATGCCTAGAATTCACCACACTATTTCTCGCTGCCTCTCCTGTTTATACCATTCCTTGCTTCATCCCCACCAGAGTGTGGGTGACACTTACTAAGTGCTTTATTATATGCCAGGTGCTTAACCGAGTTCTGGGCGTATAGTCGCATGCGTTACCTCTCACTGGATCATTCCGTTTCACATCATAGCATCTCAAGTCACCCTCATGAGCCCCTATCAAGTTCTGATGGCGTCACCTTGATTTGTCCTGTTTTCCCACTTATCTCACAACATTATGAGCCCCTCGAGATGAGGGTCCTGTCTCAGCGCTGTCTCCTGGGTCCCCCAGGTACATTGGGCTCTACAAATGCAGCTTCCTGTTCTGTTCAACACCGAAAAGCCTGGCCTGACCTCCCCCATCATGTGCAATCTTTTTAGCCGAGCTTCTATCACATTCTCAGTGCCTCTCTAGGGCCCTTCACATATTTTTCTTGATATTTTCATACTGGCCCAGTTACTTAATACCACCGAGTTTCACTTTCCTGCTTTATAAAGAAGGGGTAAATACTTCCCTCATAAGGTAATGTGAGGATCACATTAGGTGCGAACAGTGGATGAAAGTGTAGCCCTCAGGGATCAGCACATAGTAGGTGCACAGCAACTGTCCATTCCCTTCTTGGCTTTTTGAGGACAAAGATCTTATTCACCTTTTTGTCCCTTGGGCTAGATAAGCCCTCAGTGCATCTGCTTCGGTAGAAGGAGAACCTTTGTCTTGGGAAGGAGTGGGGGCATTAACAGCAGAGACCTAAGGGCCGAGCTGGGATGAGTCAGGGTGTGGATCAGAGCGGGGGCCTGGCCACTTCTACAAGAAAGAACTGGTGGACTTGGCATCTGAGACCCTGAAAGTGATGAAGGGAGGGGACTCCAGGATGCAGTCTGCCACCAGGAGCCTCACCCAGCAACAGAGCAGAGTTCGTCCTGGGCCACACCAGGCCAGCAGGTTAGGCAAATACTTCTATTTAACAAGGACTAATTACCTCAACAGGGTCATTGGAAAGGACCTCAACAAACATCTAGAAATTGCCTCACTGACTTCAGAAAGCCCTCCAACTTCTGTTTCTCAAAGAAAAAAAAAACAACCAATTTATTTCTTTTGAAAAATTATTTGTACCACATCCTCATTTTTAAAAAAATCAGAAAAGCAAAATTAAAAATATAGCAAAAATAATTTATTTCCTACCACCTAGAAGTTATTACTATTGACATTTCCCTGGGTGTCATTTTTTTTATCATTTAAGATATAGGAAAGGGTGGAGTAAGACAGAGACAGTTACTCTGTACTCTATATTTGTGTATCATTTTCATTTTTTAATCTTAAAATTTTTTCTAGTTTTTTAAAATATTTTTTATTGATTTCAGAGAGAAAGGGAGAGGGAGAGAGACAGAAACATCAATGATGAGACAGAATCATCGATTGGCCACCTCCTGCACGTCCCCTACTGGGGATTGAGCCTGCAACCCAGGCATGTGCCCTGCCCCGGGATTTTAACATGACCTCCTGGTTCAAAGGTCAGTGCTCAACCACTGAGCCACACCAGCCGGGCTTTTCTAGTTTTATTGCGCTATAATTGACATACATCTGTGTAAGTTTAAGGTGTACAGAATAATGGTTTGACTTAACATATATTGTGAAATGATAACCACAATAAGTTTGGTTAGCATCCCTCATCTCACATAGATACGATAAAAAGAGAAAGCAAAATAATAATAATAAATCTGTTTTCCTTAAGATGAGAACACAGACTTTACTTTCATATACATCGTACAGCAGTTTGCGCTATAGTCATCATACTTTGCATTGTATCCCTCGTACTTATTCATCTTGTAACTGGAAGTTGTACCTTTTGCTCACCTTTCTCCATCTCCCCATCTTCTACCTCCTTCTTTTCTATGAGTTTGGGTTTTCTGTTTGTGTGTTTTTTTTAAAATCCCATATATAAGTGAGATCATATGGTATTTGTCTTTCTCTGTCTGACTTATTTCTCTTAGCATAATGCTGTCAAGATCCATCATGTTGTCCCAAATGGCAGAATTCCCTCTTTGGGGGGACTCAGAGAAATTATTTTAATGCTGGCCCTTTCTGCACTAAACCCTTGAAGAGATTAGGAATTGAGGAAAGTGTCCCATAGCATTTATACTGGTAAATATGAAATGACTTTTAGTTGTACAGGATGAAGCAAATGAGACAAAGACCTAAACATGTTTTGTAGCGGCTCAGCCAGTGTGGCTCAGTGGTTTTGTGTCAACCTGTGAACCAGGAGGTCACAGTTCAATACCCAGGTAGGGTACATGCCCTGGTGGTGGGCTCAATCCCAAGTTGGGCGTGCAGGAGGCAGCCAATCAATGATTCTCTCTCATCACTGATGTTTCTTCCTCCCTCTCCCTCTGAAATCCTTTCCTCTCTGAAATCCATAAAAACATATTTTCAAAAAATGTTTTGTAAATGATGAAGCATAAATCAGAGGCAATGTCTTTTCATCAGAAATCACCTCAACATTTATTTTGTGTTGAGAGGAAAATTTAACGTTTAATATTGCTGATGCAGGAAAAAAAAAAGGGACTTAGAGAACCATCAGTGAAACAATTCAAAGAAATTATAATGTTATATCATAATCAGCAACTGTGTGTACCTCTGTGCAGGTCTGCAGTGTCCCTAATCACCTGGGAGTTTGTTAGAAATGCAAATGTTTGACCTTTCCCACTCCATTGGCATTTGCATGTTCACAAGATCCTAGGATGCTGTGTGCACACAAAAGGCTGAGAAGCTCTGGTCTAGGGCAGTGGTCGGCAAACTGCGGCTCAGCAAACTGCGGCTCACAAGCCACATGCAGCTCTTTGGCCCCTTGAGTGTGGCTCTTCCACAAAATACCGGCTCTTCCACAAAATACCGACTTCTGCGCATGGGCCACAATGTTTCAATCGCACTGCACGTGCGCGCCTGCACGTGGTATTTTGTGGAAGAGCCACACATATTTTCAAAAATGTTTTGTAAATGATGAAGCATAAATCAGAGGCAATGTCTTTTCATCAGAAATCACCTCATTTATTTTGTGTTGAGAGGAAAATTTAACGTTTAATATTGCTGATGCAGGAGGAAAAAAAAAAGGGACTTAGAGAACCATCAGTGAAACAATTCAAAGAAATTATAATGTTATATCATAATCAGCAACTGTGTGTACCTCTGTGGAGGAGACTTCAAGTTCTTTGGGTCCATGATAAATCCCACAGAACTAGCTCTGTGACTCCAACCTCAGCCTCACTCTCATGCCTAATTAACAATGGAAGCTTTCTTTCCAGCTATAACTACTCAGCTATTTTGTATCAAGCTTCTACCCTGCTCAGAATCCTGGCTGTCCCCAATTTGGTTGGACCCCAGGGACAATCCTCAAAAGAATCCTGAGACTTTTACTCAACTCTTAGCAGCTCCTACAACACCACCCACCAGTAGTACCTTTAGACCCCCCCGCCCCCCCGCACCCCCAACCTACCCTAAGTGTGGGTTGCAGGTCTGCAGTGTCCCTAATCACCTGGGAGTTTGTTAGAAATGCAAATGTTTGACCTTTCCCACTCCATTGGCATTTGCATGTTCACAAGATCCTAGGATGCTGTGTGCACACAAAAGGCTGAGAAGCTCTGGTCTAGCTTAAACTGGACCGGAGGGCCAGAACAAAAGCATGGATGGAGTGTTTGTGTGAACTAATATAAATTCAAAGTAAACATCATTACATAAAAGGGTACGGTCTTTTTTTTCAATAGTTTTATTCATTTCAAACGGGCCAAATCCTGCCCGAGGGCCGTAGTTTGCCCACGGCTGGGCTAGGGGGATGGTCCCTCACCTTTGGTGAGCATCAGAATCACCAGCTGCTGGGCCTGATCTGGGGCCACACTGAGAACCACCCTCTGGGCTTCAGGCAGTGGTTCTGAACCTTGGCTGCACATTAGAATCCCCCGGGAATCCCGGGTGAGGCCCAGAAATCAGGATTTTAAAAAGATTCCCAGGTGATTCTAATGTGCAGCCAAAGTTGAGAACCACTGAGCTAGAGGATTAACAGAGATGCGGCAGATCCTTTCCCATTTACTGAGTGAGGGAGGATTCCTACACCTTCCAACTCAGCCTGAGATGAGAATACAGGAAAGCTGGCACTCTTGGAGCCTGCCGCCATGGCCTCTCCCCTTTGGGTTGTTTTAATACTGCCTCCTGTTTAAACAGAGCTGGGGACGAGAGGTTCTAGGGCCTCTGTACCAACGCCAGAGTAAATGTATGGCAGAGGCTCTTTCCGGGAATGTGTTCTGCCCACCTTTAAAGCAAACAGAGCCTGGGGCGCTGCAGCCCAGAGCTGTGGGGATGGGAGGTCGCTAGCTGAGAGCAGGACCGGGCAGGTTGGGGACCCCGCACCAGCCCTTTCACGGAGTGCTCTTTATAAAGGCCCTTGGAGTCTGTGGCTTTCTGTCCCGAGTCCTCCTTGGGAATGCTCAGAGCTCTGGAGTCCACTGGTGCCCTGCAGGGCACAGCAGCCAGGCACCCAGGGCGGACGCACACTAAGGAGCACACCGAGGCCAAACCAGACCCAGGACTGCTCGCTCACTCACAACCCGCACCCTGTGCATTCTGCTGCCTCTCTGTGATGAAGATTCACCTAAATGCATAGGCAGGAAACCTCAGGCGAGCAAAATTACCTTCACATAGAGACATTTTACCGAAGGAGGACACAGAAGCCATTCTGAATAGTAGAGATGAGTGTTGGCCGGCAAGAGTTTGGTCAGCTCTAACCCAGTTTCCCACTGGATGGGAGGAGGCGAACTGTTTCGAGTTTGTGAGACCCAGATTGTGTCTCACAAACTATAAATTTACCCCACAGATAAGCTTCAAGGAGAAACAGTAACTGCCATAGAGGGCTTGTTATGTGCCAGGGTCCATGCTAAATGTGTACAGGTATCACTTTAATCCTGGCTATGCTGTTGACATCAGTTACCCTCACTTTACAGATGTGGAAACGGGGGAACAGAGTCCTTACATGTTTTGTCCAAGGATACAAACCTGTGCTCCTGACCGTAGGCCACATGTGGCAGGTTCCAGAACAGCAGCTCGGTGCGGTGGGGAAAGAGGCA
>NW_006285722.1:157709-204112 GCF_000327345.1 Myotis davidii
GGTGCACAACTGATTTAAAACAAAACAAAATAGTCCTGGCCGGTGTGTTCAGTGGTTAGAGTGCCTGCCTTTGCACTAAAGGGCCGCAGGTTCGATTCCTAGTGAAGGGCATGTACCTGGGTTATAGGTTGATCCCTGGCCCTGGATCAGGGCAGTGGGGGAGGCAACCAACTCGCCGTGTCTCTCTCATATTGATGTTTCTCTCCCTTCCTTCCTCTCACTCTCCCTCCCTCCCACTCTCTCTCTAAAAAAAAAAAATGGATAAAGTATCTTCCAGTGAGGATTCAAAAGAAAACAAAAAAAGCCAAAAACATTTTTTAAGCATCGGAACTTTGTATGTTTGCTTGCTTGCTTATTTCTTTATTGGCATGAGGGCAGGAAACAAAAATCTAACTAGGCACCCTGCTTTCTAGAACAGATATTCCGGGTGAAACCAGGCAGAGGCTGTGCACCCCTGCCTATGCCCACAGCCCCTCCCCCACCGCACCCGCTCCCACCGTGTGTTCACCCCCAGGGAGTGGCTCCACCTCTGTGGTCTCTGGCCTCAATATTTCCAATTCCAAGTCCGCTCCTTGCCTTCTTCCCCTGGCAAGAAGGGAAGAAACTTCTCCCCAGTTCCTGCCCTGGAGGGCAGGGCAAAACGTGTCATGAGTTCTAGAAGGGAACGGTTCTGCGGTACCTGGGCTTTGAGAGATGAGCTGAATACTTGAAGTTTGACGAATTTTACTGAGCACCTCCAATTATAGTTAGTCGCTGAAGGAAATGGGGGAGTTGTTTAAGAAGTATCGTGATAGCCCTGGCCGGTTTGGCTCAGTGGATGGAGCGTCGGCCTGTGGACTCAGGGGTCCCAGGTTCAATTCTGGTTGGGGGCATGTGCCTTGGTTGTGGGCGTGTCCCCAGTGGGGAGTATGCAGGAGGCAGCTGATCGATGTTTCTAGCTCTCTGTCCCTTTCCCTTCCTCTCTGTAAAAAAAAGAAGTATCGTGATAGCGAGTCCAGGAAGAAGGTTGAGTTGGAACATCTGGTGTCTACCTGTGTACAGGTCCAGTCCAGCTTGTGCATTAAGCATTAATAGTTGGCGTTTGTCTAAGCTAAGGCATGAATGGGTTGGGTATGTTTTAGGGGAGTGAGCACAGGGCTTCCCCAAGCAATAGTTCGTGGAGTTCCCACACTGCCTCTGTGCCTGAAAACGTTAGTGCCTGAGGCTTGGGTAGTTCCATGCCCAGCCACCATCCACAGCACTCCCAGGGAGGGACCGCAGGTGGCCCTGCCCAAGGACCAGAGTGACCAGGGACTTGCCATTCTCTCCATGCCATCCAGAAGGCTAATGGCTGCCATTCTGGGTCACGGAGCTGGCTGGGCCAAACGGGGGCAGCCCCATGGAGAGAACAGCATAGCCAGACTCTTCTACACAAGCCCTGGACGTCTGGAGTGGCAGGAATTCGGGACATGTTGGTCTCCTGCAATCAGTGACTAGATTGAATGCAGAATGGACCACATTTGGTGGTTGCGGGGGGTTGGGGGCGGGGTGTGTGGAATGGTTCTCACCTCAAAAAAACACAAAAAAACACTTGGACCTTAAATCACCTTTAACATTCTGGCAGACATTCTTCCAGTCTTTTTTTTTTTTTTTTCAATTGATTTTTTTACAGAGAGGAAGGGAGAGAGATAGAGAGTTAGAAACATCGATGAGAGAGGAACATCGATCAGCTGCCTTCTGCACATCTCCTACTGGGGATGTGCCCGCAACCCAGGTACATGCCCTTGACCGGAATCGAACCTGGGACCTTTCAGTCCACAGGCCGACGCTCTATCCACTGAGCCAAACCGGTTTCGGCTTTTTTTTTTTTTTACATAGTTGAATTCACAGTGTGGACTTGATTTTGTGTCTTGTTTTTCCTTTACCTACCTATATCATAAGCATTTTTTTCATGTGCTAATTACTTTCCATAAGCAGCAAGTAATCTTGAGTGAGGTAAGTAAAGCTACCTGCACCTTGGTTTCTTCATGTGTAGAATAAGCGATGTTTGTTTTACCACCCAACAGTCACCAGGAAGGCTTTTTAAAACACAGATTGTGCCCTAGCGGGTTTGGCTCAGTGATTAGAGCCTCAGCCCTTGATCTGAAGGTCCTGGGTTTGATTCCGGTCAAGGGCACGTACTTAGGTTGCAGGCTCGATCTCCAGCCCTGGTCGGGGCATGTGTGGCAACCTGTCTCTCTCACATCAATGCTCTCTCTCTCTCTGTCTCTCCCCCTCCCTTCCGCTCTAAGAATTAATGGAAAAATATCCTCAGGTGAGAATTAACAAAACAAACAAACAACAACAACAACAAAACACACAGTTTGCTGGCCCCCCACTCCAGAATTTCTGATTCGGTGGGTCTGGAGTGGGGCTTGGTAATTTGTATTCCCGGGAAGGTCCCAGGAGATGCTGGTGCTGCTGGTCAGGAAACCACCTTGGAGAATCCATAAAATGAGGAGACTGAGCTGTGGGAATTCCAAGGTTTCAAAATTTAAGTGTTTGCCTCGTTTTCAATTTAAAAAAATATCCAACTCTTAAAATACATGACTTTCCTGAACTTTCAAAAAAAAAACACCCATTTTTTAAAAAATGTAAAGGAACATCATCTACCATTTACAAGTAATTGTTTCCACTTGTAGCTCACGTGCGTTCCATACCTATTTCTCTTAGAAGTTACCTGGGTTTTTCAAAGGATATCTTTGAAGAACAGTCAGACTTATATCTAATACTTTATTCTTTTTCTTTGCCTTTACATAGTTCCATATGTATTGAAGAGCTGTGCAGAATTTATAGAGACTCATGGCATTGTGGATGGAATTTATCGGCTTTCGGGAGTCACCTCAAACATACAACGGCTACGGTAAGCTGAAAGAATAGCTCCCATCAGAATTCTCTCATAATTCTTTCTCTGTCCATATCTCTGTCCGAAGGTGTTGGGATATTAAAAACCTGAAGGGACTGAGGGAAGGGTGGAGGGGCAGAAGATCAAGTGCTGCTGTTTTCAGATGCCTGTTCCTAATCTAATCAGGAAGTGCTCTAGTCTGATGTCATTCTTTCCAACAAAAGCTCCTGAGGGCTTTAAATCTGTTTCTTTGTTTTATACTAGATTTGCCCTCCTTGGGTGGATTCTACTGAACACAAGTGATTTTAATTATGAGTTAGGGAAATATGATTTATAATAATTCACTTGCTTACCCAAAGCTCAGTTAGATCCCATTATATAGTGTTCAGAACTTGGAGATGGATGTGAGTTTTTCTGTTGGCACACACCCAACCTTTGATATTTCATCTGCTTGGGAATTCGGAAGTCTGCATGAAGGTGCATTTCTCTAACTGAGGCTGGTATTTTAAAAATTACTGATATATAAATGATTTTTAATTCTATGGATTTATCCCAAACAATTCTAAAATTTATTCTTGAATTTTTGGGAAGCAATTTCTATCACATTGAAGTCAGAGTACAGTAACCTTCACACTAGACACAGATATGTGTGCATATATTTTATATGGGTTGTGTATTAAATAAAGGGAATATACACACTATATAGAGAGAATACAGGGTGGGGTGAAAGTTATTCATATGGAAAATAATGCAATAATCTATATATATAAAAGCCTAAGCGACTGATCATTCGACTGGTAGCTATGATGCGCACTGACCACCAGGGGGCAGATGCTCAGACTGGTAGGTTGCTTGCTGCTGGGGTCCAACAGATTGGGACTGAGTGAGATGGGTTGGACACACCCTAGATGAATCCATGCACCAGGCCAGTTTTGGCCTGATCCCTGCAGGCCAGGCCAAGGGACCCCAACTAGTGCACTATCAGGGCAGGGAGGGGCCGCGGGAGGGCTCCAGGGTGTGTCCAGCTCATCTCGCCCAGTCCCTGTTGGGGCCGATCAGGGCCAGCTGCCTGGGGAGGGACCCCACCAGTGCACGAATCCGGCTTCTCCACCTCCCTCTGCTCCTGAGGGGCAATCGGGGCAGCAGCCATTGCTGTCACCCACTGATGGCGTGGCGCAATTGGGGCCAGCGCCAGCAGCAGGTGCAAGTGGGGCCGGCGCCATCAGTGGGTGCAAGCAGTGACTGCTGCCCTAATCACCCCTCAGGAGCAGGGGGAAGTAGAGAAGCCCTCAGGGGTGATGGGGACTGGTGCCAGGCGTTGGCAGCTAATGCAAGTGGCAGCTCCAGTGCCGGCTGCGGGTGCAGGTGCTGGGTGGGACCGCAGCACATGGGAGCAAAGACTATTCGTGCTGTCACCCACTGATGGCGTGGCGCAATTGGGGCCAGTGCCAGCAGCAGGTGCAAGTGGGGCCGGCGCCATCAGTGGGTGCAAGCAGTGACTGCTGCCCTAATCACCCCTCAGGAGCAGGGGGAAGTAGAGAAGCCCTCAGGGGTGATGGGGACTGGTGCCAGGCGTTGGCAGCTAATGCAAGTGGCAGCTCCAGTGCCGGCTGCGGGTGCAGGTGCTGGGTGGGACCGCAGCACATGGGAGCAAAGACTATTCAGTAACCACCAGAGGCTCGCCCCAATGACAGTGACCAGCGCCCCGCCTTGGTTTGGTGCTCCTGCTCACCTGCTCCACCATCCCACTGTGGCCGACGCCCACCACGACCATGTTCCACGCTCTGCTGCCTGCTGCCGATGCCCACCATGTTCCATGCGCGCCCCCTGGTTGTCTGTGCACATCATAGCAACTGGTTGTTCTGCTGTTCTGGCATTCGGTTGTTCTGCCTTTCGGGCTATTTGCATATTAGCCTTTTATTAGATAGGATATAGATATTTATTATATGTTTTTAGTTATAAATGTAGACTTTTAAAACAATATAAACATTCTTGTTCCAAGATTAATATATAAAATTTAATAGCTTGTACAAGTAATTCATTTTTTTGTCTTCTTCTTACTATTTGGTTTTCTGCCCTTCTCAAATCTCAATTATAATAAAATTATACTAAAGGAATAAAACATCCTTTTTACGCCTAGAGAAGTGATGGCTGTTAAAAAAACAAACAACTGGTTTATTGCAACCATAGAGTTTAATGGATCTGTGTTGGTACATAATTTCACTAATTAACTAGTGTGACATTTTTTAGAGTTTCAACAACAACAAATACTTTTGAATGGTTACTCTTTGCTCTAAAATATACTACACAGTAGTTGATATCATGGAGGATACTTGGGCGATGGCCAATTCTTTTTCACTTAAGGACTGACCTTAGCCTCCACAAGGGAAATTTTTGGCTGACTAAATGAATAAGCTTTAGGTTGTTTTTGTCTGCCCTCTTAGAAAAACACATGCCTATGAATTTATGAGGCCATTGGTTTTCCTTTCAAGGTCTTACTCAGTTTCTTTTGGGTTCATCAGGAATTTCCCTATCCTGGATATGGAAAAGCAGAATACAGGAGGATGGGCAAGCTGTTTTGAAATGCTGGCCCTGGGAGTGATTGAAATAATTGACCATGGGGTTTTGTCTGAAATTTTACCCCTGGGAGACCCGTTGACTGTGTCACTGCTTGGTTGACCAAGGGAATGCTCTCAGGAAGCCTAACTTCTCTTCTGTAGTAAAGTCCAAACTTGTCACTATTTAAAACCGATTTTTAATTGTAAGTATACATGAGTTAGGTCAGAATATTTCCTAATATTCTGACCTAACTAATGCAACCTCATTAGGAAATGTTTTTTAATTAGATATGAGGCCTAGGATCTGGGGAGGTTGCTTAAGAAGATATTTATAAGCTCTTCTATCCTGTGGGGACCACTACCAGGCAGCCTAGAAGGTTCCATCCAGCATCAAAGAGATCATTGATTAAAGTTCTCAAACCTTGGGCCTGAGTCTCCCGATAAAACAAGTTTGTTGACATGAGTATGTGAGTGATAACAATCTCACTCACCTTAGTTTTGGACTCTCCTCCAAGAAAGAGGACTTCATTTAGAACAACATTTTGGAAAAGCTGAAATCTCAACAGGCTTTTTTTGGCAAATTGTTTTCATATTACCCTGAAACTGAGACTGTGAGCATAATGCCATGAGAAATCCATTTGTACGTGGGCATTTTGTCTTTCTAATTACAGTTGCTTTGGAGGAAAGATCCAGATCTGAAGTGGAAGTCTTCTTGTAGCTCTCTTGTGCCTGAAATAGAATGTCTTTTTGTACCAGGGTCAAAAATATCGTCAGATCAGCATTTTAGGGTCTTTTTACCCCTAAGCAGCTGCTGACATGGAACACATGTTCCCGGGATTGTTATGTCTCTGTCTGTGTTGTTTCAGGCAAGAGTTTGGCTCAGATCAGTGTCCAGATCTGACCAGGGAAGTGTACCTCCAGGACATCCACTGTGTGGGCTCACTCTGTAAGCTCTACTTTAGGGAGCTGCCCAACCCCCTCCTGACGTATGAGCTCTATGAGAAATTCACGGTAAGTGTTTGGATTTCCATTATGGTTACTGGGTGGGATGCATGAATGGGCCAAGGAGGATTTCAACACTAAAATAACAATAATAATACTAACCAGATGGATGACATTATCTTAGCGTGGTGATGGACATAGCATGGTACAGTGAGGGAAGTAGGGTAGTGGGACTGTTTGCTACATTTTTTTCTTTCTTACATTTTCAGAATCATGGGGGGGGCAGGCTAGAGGGGGTTAATGGGGGGAAAGGGGACATATGTAATACTTTCAGCACTAAAGAATTATTTTTAAAAATCAATAAGTATGTCCTCTGGTGAGGATTCTTTTAAAAACAAATTTTTAGAATCATGTTTGTTTGTGTTAAGAGCTGGGTTAAATGATCTCCAGGTTTATTTAACCAAGTGTGTCTCATTGCTTAGGGCGGAAGCTAAGAACCAGAGAAGTGAAATGATTGGCCCAAGGTCACACAGCAGGACAGGACCCTAAAACTAGATGTGATACGCACTGCTGGTTCATTTTTATCAGGCTATTCCTCCTGTGTTTCTTTGGAGGGTTGGGGAAAGAGGTAGGCGAATAGAAAAGGGAGAGAGAACAAACAGAGGTCAAGAGAGAGGTCAGAAAGCTGGGAAGAGAAAAAGAATCTGAGAAGAACAGCCAAGAGGAGTGCTGGACAGACAGGTGTGTTGAGTTGGTGAAGGATGGATGGGTAAGAGCAGAACACCTAACTAGCAGCTATGTGGTCACCAAATAGGGCACCCGTAGTAAAAGTAGAAAGAAGAATGAATGCTTAAAGGATGCCTATAGAGATAGCATTAAAAAGGGGCTTGAATATTTGCTGCAGGGGTGGAGGTGGAGAGTTGGGTTTAACCAAGGTGGAGCCAGCAAAAGACGGGTGAGGGAGATGAGAGTGTATGCAAGGGAGTGATTGAAATAATTGACCATAGAACTTTGTCTGAATAAGAGCGGAAATGAGAGCATAAAGCACGTGTATAACAATGAAAAAGTAGATCAACGAATTATCCATCCCAGTGAGGTCAAAAGACTGTTGGAGTGGGGTGTTCATAGGGGATGTTTGAAATAAAGGTTATGGAAGAGTTGTGATTATTGATAGGAATCTCTCTTGTGGCTCTAGATGAATTTATTTTGAGCACATAAAAGGTTCTTCCATTTGAAATGATATAGAAATAAGTAAATACTTTTTAAAAATTGGGTTTGGGACATTTATATATAAGAATCTGTAATGATAGAGGGAAACACTAATAATGGTAATTGGAAAAACTCGATATAGAATTGTATATTAAGATGATTAAAAAGAAAGATGTTCAAAAGATTAACAACCATTTATTTCAATCATGGGATTATAGTTTTTCCTACTTCTTTAAAAATCATATCCACTAAAAGTATATTATATAAATATATGTATATTTTGTTAATCCTCACCCAAGGATATTTTTTCCATTAAGTTTTAGAGAAAGTGGAAAAGTGGAGGGAGGAGGGGAGAGCTTCTGGAAGAAGCACAGCACTGTTGACACCAAAAATTTTCATTTTGCTAAATTATTTGCCAGTTTGAATCAACAAAAAATATATCTTATTGTCATTGTAATTAGTATGTAAGACTTCATTGTTTTCTACATAGTTTTAATCCTCTTATCAGCATAATAGTATCATCCTTGAATATGATAGAATATTATCATGTTAAAGAACTAAATGAATCTAACTTATTTTAACTAAATTTCATTCTATGATAGTTAAGGGTAGATAAGAATTCTGGTCTAGAAATTTCAGAAATAAAGTTTCTTCTTAGCTCTTGTTTGTCGGCTCAGAACAAAACCCATATTTATCTCTCCCTGCGTCTGTTCCCTGACATTGCTGATCATTCTGTTCTCCCACAGCAACAGGAAAATACCAAAGTAATATTACTGTCAATAAATTTTAAGGAAATCTAATGTTATATTTAAACAGTTTATTGACTCTAAAAAATAATATAAGAATCTTTTGCCCTAGCTGGTTTGCAGTGGTTCTCAACCTTCTGGCCCTTTAAATACAGTTCCTCATGTTGTGACCGAACCGTAAAATTATTTTTGTTGCTACTTCATAACTGTAATGTTGCTACTGTTATGAATCGTAATGTAAATATCTGATATGCAGGATGGTCTTAGGCGACCCCTGTGAAAGGGTCGTTCGATCGCCAAAGGGGTTGCGACCCACAGGTTGAGAACCGCTGGCTTAGTGGCTAGAGTGTCAGCCTGTGGACTGAAAAATCTTGGGTTCAATTCCAGCCAAGGGCACATGCCCAAGTTGCAGGTTCAATCCCCAGTAGAGGGTGTGCAGGAGGCAGCCGATCAATGACTCTCATCATTGACATTTCTATCTCTCTCTTCCTCTCCATTCCTCTCTGAAATTAATAAAAATATATCTAAAAATAATAATGAGAAGAAGAATCTTTTGCTGTGACAACTGACTTCTACATAGGTAGAACCTACTGAAGTTAATTATGCTGAAGAATTTATCATGCAATAGAGTGCTTTGATCACAGTAATGAATTACAATATAAGCAAACCTTCTTCGGAGATATGGAAATAGCTCTAGGACATTGTCACACATTCTAGTAATGATACTAGAGATCCAGTGCAGGAAATTTGTGCACTTGCAGGGGGAGGGGGAGTGTCCCTCAGCCTGGCCTGCACCCTCTCACAGTCTCGGAGCCCTCAGGGAATGTCTGACTGACGGCTTAGGCCTGCGTCAGTTGGACATCCTTAGTACTGCTGCAGAGGCAAGAGAGGCTCCTGCCACTGCCGCTGTGCTCGCCAGCCATGAGCCCGGCTTCTGGATGAGCAGCGCTCCCCCTGAGGGAGCACACTGACCACCTGCGTTGAGCGTCTGCCCCCTGGTAGTCAGTGCGCATCATAGCAATGGGTCATTCCACTGTTCAGTCAATTTGCATATTAGCCTTTTATTATATAGGATATTTAAACCCACTTGCACAGCTAAAGTAGAATGATATCTCAATGGGATAACAGAATTAGAAAAAATATTAATGGGAAAATAAGAATGATAATAGCTTTCATTTATTGAGTGCTTACTATATGATAAACTTGTTACAAATATTATTTCATTTACTCCTCACAAATAACTCCATGAAGTAGATTTTATTGTCTCTTTTATGTTTAGTTTACGAGAACCTTTTGCCTGGGGTTGCATAGTTAGTAAATAGAAAGATTTAACATTCTGTCGCAGAACTACCACATTATTTCAAAATAGAATTAAAAGCTCTTAAATATGCTCAGGTATTAAGTAACTTAATCTATATAATAAAAGCCTAAGCAACCATTACGGCAGAATGACCAGAATGACCAGTCACTACGATGCGCACTGACCACCAGGGGCAGATGCTCAGCGCAGGAGCTGCTCCCTGATGGTCAGTGAGTTCCCACAGGGGGAGTGGCCACTCAACTAGAAGCCGGGCTCAAGGCTGGCGAGCACAGCAGCGGTGGCAGGACCCTCTCCCGCCTCCATGGCAGTGCTAAGGAGCAGCAAGCCAAGCGGTAAGGAGCCTGCCACTAAGAAGCAGCAAGCAGAGTGGTAAGGAGCAAGGGATCCTGGATTGTGAGAGGGATGTCCGAGTGTTGGCTTATAATGATACCAGACAGGCAGACATCCCCCAAGGGGTCCCGGACTGCGAGAGAGCACAGGCTGGGCTGAGGAACACTCCCCTCCCCCCCAACAGTGCACAAATTTCTTGCACCGGGCCTCTAGTATAAGATAGAGAAAGCGCCCTGACTGGTTTGGCTCAGTGGATAGAGCGTCGGCCTGGGGACTGAAGGGTCCCAGGTTCGATTCCGGTCAAGGGCATGTACCTAAGTTGCGGGTACATCCCCAGTCAGGGGTATGCAGGAAGCAACTGATCAATGTTTCTCTCTCATCGATGTTTCTAACTCTCTATCCCTCTCCCTTCCTCTCTGTAAAAATTCAATAAAATATATTTAAAAATAAAAAGAAAGCATGCTAAACTAATCAAGGAACAATACAATAGTGTTAGAAAAATTAGACGACTATGGTGAGACTGGCTTTTTTATAGTTTCCTATTGGAAGTATAAACTGTCTGGGCATCCAGAAAATAATTTTAAATTACTGTCAAGAAGTCCTAAAATGGTCACTTTTTTAATAAAATATCTCTATTTCTAGGACTGCATTCTAAGATAATAATCAGATGTGCAAAATAATGATTTACGGGTATTTTATTGCAATATTATGTAAAATATCAAAATATTGGGAGTATCTATGTGTCTAACAATGAGATGGGTTAAATAAATGACAATAAACCTATTGTTTTCAATTCTGTATATCTGTGAAAAGTCACATTTATGAAGCAGATTTGATGGCCACAATACAAAGCTAAATGGAAAAAAGTAGTATATGCAACTAAATAGGAAATGATGCCAGTGTTCATATTTGGTGCTGGGAAGCGTGGGCAGATTGCTTCTTTTATGCTTCCCACATAAACAAGTTAATAGTTTTTATATCTGGGTGGCAGGATAGGAGGTGATTTTTTCCCCTTCATATTTCATATTTTAATTTTGAGTACACGTGTTAGTTTCATGTCGCTACTGTAACAAATTACCGCAAACAGAAATATGGCTTCAACAACAGAAGTTTCGTCTCACACATTTTGAGGGTCCAGAGTCTGAGAGCTGTTTCATTAGGCTGAGATCCAGATGTCAGCAGGGCTGTGCTTCTTCCAGAGGCTCTAGGGGAAAACCCATTTCCTGTCTTTTCCAGCTTCTGGTGGCTGCTGGTATCCCTTGGCTTGTGGCTGCATCACTTCCATCTCTGCCTCCATGATCACATTGCCTTTTCCTCTTCTGTCTGTGTCAAATCTTCCTCTTCCTTTCTCTTTTAAAGATACCTGTGACTACGTTCAGTTAAATTCAGCAATGCTAGTGTTCCCCACATGGAGGGATGGCCCTCAGATAGTACTGTCCTGGAAGTGTGGCCCAAAGGTGGCTGTTTGGCATTTTCTTTCTTTTTTCCTCTTTTTTTTTAAAAAAAAATATTTATTGATTTGAGAGAGAGAGAAACATCATTGTTCCACCTATTTATGTATTCATTGGTTGATTTTTTTTTTTAAGAGAGAGAGGAAAGGAAAGGATAAAGAGATAAAAACATTGACGAGAGAGAAAGTCATCAATTGGCTGCCTTCTGCCTGGCCCCCACAGGGTATCAAGCCTGCAACCCAGGCATGTTCCCTGACTGAGAATTGAACCAGCGACCTCTTGGTTCCTGGGTCGACACTCAACTGCTGAGCCACACCATCCAGGCCATTGGTTGATTCTTGTATCTGTCCTGACCAGGGATCAAACCCGCAACCTTGGCGTATTTCACAGATAAGATCCTTACTCTTGTGAAACTTACATTTTAATGAAGGAGATAGATGATAAACAGGCATATTTCTGTAAGTGTTGCCGGTTCAAGATCCATGTACCCAATGTTGCAAAAGACCAATATTCAAAATGTCAGTTGAGCTTGCTTGAGGGGATATGTTGAAGCCCGTGTGGCTATTGTGGAGTAGGTGGGAGGAAAATGATGGGAGACAGGGAATTTGCAGATGGGTCAGATCATGTAGGCATGCTTGCTTCCACGGTGTGACAAAGATGGATAGGCAGAACCATCTGGAAGGACACACAGTTGCCTCTGGAGACGGAAATCTGCAGCTGGAAGACTAACTTTCTTCTGTGTATTCCTTTGAATGCTTTGCATTTTCAAAATATGTGTGTGAGTTCCTTTTTTACCTAATTGCCTAAAATAATTTAAAATAAAAATTCTAATTTTTGAAGAAGTAACATAAAATAAAAGGCAAAGGCTGAGTTGCAGCTGGGGTGCAGAGAAGGAAGGGCCACAGTGTGTCCACCCTGCTGACAGGGTGCCTGGGGGACCAAATAAGTTTGCAGCAACTGGACTGTTCCCGGAGAGAAACCAGGATCTAGAGAGTTTCTGAATAGGATTGGGGTGTGATGGGGAGAGGCTGTGACTAATGAAGTAAACGCCGATCCCAAATGGGGCCTACAGGCTTCAGGGAGTGAGCCCGCCCTGCCTCTTAGAGAACAAAGATGACTAACCGCTTCCTAAAATATTAAAGGAACTTTCCATGTGGTCTGTTAAATTCATCTACACCTTTATTCTCCAGATACATTTTTAGAAAGGGTGTGTGTGTGTGTGTGTGTGTGTGTGTGAAGCTTTGCCAAGCTCATCCCAGCTTTGCAGGGACAGGAAGAGAGGCCTCCCACGCCTCCCCCTTTGCAGGATAGAAGGTGGGAGGGTCCACACAGTTCCCTGGAGCTTCTCCCTCTTTGCTCCCTTAATGAGGCTTTCCCTTGGCAGCCAGAGTCCTGCCCACAAATTTGTTTTCTAAATGACCACTCCCGGGAGGGGAGCAGAGGCGTCTGGGTGCTTCTTCCTAGCCCCACTCTGGTCCTCACCCTCTACATCCTGCATGTCTCAGAAAGTGAGGACCGAGGCAGAGATCATGCTTTGGGGGCTCTATTCTCAGGCTTGCAAACTCCCAGAAGCTTGGGACATCTGTGACTGGGACCCTCCCAACCCCCACCTTTCTCCCCACTTCCAGGTAGAAAACAAAATATCAAGTTTTCCCATGTAGAGACCTTGGATTGCCTTTTAAAAAATAAGCTGCTGTATATGTGTTTTACTTCAATTAAATAAAAAAGGCAAAAAACAAAACAAACAAACAATAACCTTACTAGGTAAAGCTCGGGCATGGAGGGCAATAGCTTGTAGTCAGTCATTCAACAAGTCTGAGGGGAAGGCCCATGTGCCAGGCATGAGACTCATCACTTCCTGGCACTTACAGAGCTTACGTCTAGCAAGGGAGACAGACAACGCACAGTAAACCTAACAAATAAGCCCCTTGTATAGTACATGTAAAGGTGGTGAGTGCTGTGGGGGAAAATGGAGACAAGTGAGGGCCACTGGGAGGGCCGGCTGGGGCGGGTGCCCTGGAGTTCTCCTTGGTTAGAACAGAACAGACCCAGCAAATGTGGCCTCGCTGGGACCTGGCAAACAGAAGGTGCTCCATGAAGTTCATTTCCTTCCACTTTTCTGAGCCTGAAAATTCTCATACCTGCAAGTTTGAACTTCACCCTTTATACACAGCAAGCAAATGACAGCCACAGGCTGAATAGAGGTGAACAATATAAGAAAACTACACCACAGTTAGGATCTTATTTTGGTGGTATTGCAGGGGGAAGCACGTACCAGCCTAAAGAATATATATTATGGCCCTGGCTGGTTTGGCTCAGTGGATAGAGCATTGGCCTGCAGACCGAAGGGTCCCAGGTTCGATTCCAGTCAAGGGCACATGCCTCTGTTGCCGGCTTCTCCATGAGGTAACCAGTCAATGTGTTTCTCTCACATTCATAGTTCTCTCTGTCTTTCCCTCTCTCTCTCCCACTCTCTCTCTCTGAAAATCAATGGAAAAATATCCTCAAAAAAAAAAAAAAAGAAAACCAAAGAAAAAATATCCTCAGGTGAGGATTAAACAAACAAACTACTCGATTTAATAAGTGAATTCAGCAAAGTTAAAAAAAAGAATATATATCATATTCTTTTCATTGTACAGGGGTGGGCAACAGTAGGTTTACAGTTGTGAGTATACAAAACACAGAGTTTAATCTTGTGTTATTATTTATTCTTGTGTTATATACTTTTCCATACAAACAACTGTAAACCTACTTTTGTCTACCCTGTATATAAATATAAAGCAAGTTTCCAGCACTGGGAGGCAATACAAGGCTGTAAGTCCCATATGCCTAACAATGGACTTAGGCTGAAAAGGACTGACGTGAGCTCAGGAACTCCTTTTAAATATATTTTTATTGATTTCAGAGAGGAAGGGAGAGGGGAGAGAGATAGAAACATCAATAATGGGGATCGAGCCCGCAACCCGGCATGTGCCCTTGACTGGAATTGAACCTGGGACTCTTTAATCCGCAGGCTGACGCTCTGTCCACTGAGCCAAACCAGCTAGGGCAGGGGCTCCTTTTAAAGTGTACCTTGGTCTGGGTGGGGTTGCATGGATGTATGCATATGAAAGAACTCATGGAGCTGTAGCTTCAGACTTGTACATTTGTATAGAGGTGCATTCTACCTCAGAATTAAAAGAAAGACGTGGTTGCTGTTGTCCTTGAACTTAGGTACTGCCCCCGTGCTGGCAGTTCCTCAGAACTCAGCCTTGTACTGGGAGGGGGCCCTTCAGCCTGGGCACAGGCAGGGCAATGGCGTGTAGTCAGTCATTCAGCAAGTCTGGGGGGAAGGCTTATGTGCCAGGCTGCAGGCTGCAGGGATGCAGGGGGACCTGCCCAGGGACATCTGCATCGTGAGGAGCCCGGGACAAGCCTGCGATCACACTGCCTCTACTGACATCCCTGCCTTAAGGGCCCTGGGCTGGAGGTGGGCGGGGGAGGGGGTACCGCATACCCACACAGGAAACAACAAAGCAAGTCCTGGCAAGGCCGCTGGGTCTCAGGGGCAAAGCTCTTATCGGGCTGAGAAGGCACATCTTCCCTGCTTCCCAGCATCTACAACAGGCAGCTGCTGAGTAGTAGCAAGGTCATGGGATAGTCTCAGACTGGATGGGAAGTGGCTGTTTGCACCCAAGAGGACAGCTGGCTGAGTAAACATGGAGCCACCCGTCATCTCCGTCTCACCCTGTGTCCCTCTGTCTCCCAGAGATTCTTTGTCTCTTTATCTCTCCCAGAGACTCTGCGACTCTTCCTGCCACACAAGACACAGTCAAGGTTCTACACTTTCTTTAGTAGATTCCTAAACACCCATCTGAGGGGGCACGGAGACCCGAAGAGTCCACAGGTCTCCGTGGGTGCAATGTTAGACACTTCACATCATGAACCCTCGGAGATGTCAGTTGTTTGTTTTTACTAGAAAAGCGTTCCCTTGGGAGGATGAGCTCTAGGCAAGGTCGGAAGCTGCAGCACCAGAAGCCCAAATAAAACCGGCAGGCGCAGGCCCTCACTGGTGCTCCGTGTTCTTCTCCGCAGGAGGCAGTGTCCCGGCGCCCAGAAGAAGGCCAGTTGGCCCGAATCCAAAATGTTGTCCAGCAGCTTCCCCCGCCCCATTATAGGTAAGAATCCCCGATGAAGGAAAGCCACAGCCCGTCGGTGTGGTGTATACCGCAGGCGCATAAAAGGGAACAGATTCGGTGGACAGGGGCTTGCCTGGGGCTTTTCGAGTCGGGGAACAGGTCACTTTTCTCAGAGTGAGTTGGCGTCTGGCTGGGAACACTGATGGGAAGGGACGGCCATGTCCCAGTTTCTTACAGAATACCCCTCCGAGTCCCACCCCGGTTCGGATCACAGGAGGATAGCCTCACAGTGATATCCTAGGTTCTTACCCAGATTCATAGAGGAACCAAATCCATGGAAACCGAGATGGTTTTAAAACAGGCTCTGGCATTTGGCTGACTGATCTCTCTATCTGAGCATCAGCACCATCCCTGACACCACCCCATCCTTACATTTCATTCTCACCAGTTAGCCCCTAATCTTAGTCTTCCCCAGTGTTCCCTAAGCCTGCCCACCTGTTACACGAGACCAGATTTTGGTGTGGCATAAGGAAGAACTTTCTGGCAATAATAGGTGTTTTTCTTCCAAGACCGCTCCCCTTCCCCACCCTGGGCCAACATGCCGAGGGCCGAGAAAATTGCTTCCACCAGTCTTGATATTGTCCTGCTATTCCTTGAAAAGTCACGAGAGAGAAATATTTATTTAGTCTCTCAAACCCAAACTTGGAATTACCTCCAGGCTTCCCCCAGGCCCTGGAGTTTCTCACTTTGTAAAAATAAATAAAATGAACCGTTACAGGACCTTGGAATACCTGATCCGACACCTGGCTCACATCGCCTCCTTCAGCAGCAAGACCAACATGCACGCCAGGAACCTGGCCCTGGTGTGGGCGCCAAACCTCCTCAGGTAACCACCACACCCGCGCCTTCTTCCCACCCCAGTGGGCTCAAAGCAGCCCACCGGTGAAAATAAAGACTGGATTCTTCAAAATTGAAGACACACCAGTAGCTAAGTGGTATTTTGTAGCACCGGTGGGTTAAATGTGATTTTAAAAGCCCAGGTTCTTTGCCTGCTAACCTGGAAACTCTGGGTTCCAGAGGCATTTTTTTTGGCTACCACCAGAATGTGACTAAAGTTATGGGTCTGTATGTTATAATTTCTTAAAAGGACCTGTCTTGTCTCTGTGGCTCATTGGCTTTTGTTGGTTGTGGTGGGGTCACAGCTGGCTATAACCTAAACCAACTGCTTGATATGACTTCATAAATGATGAACAGCCCCACAGAACTATTGGGTGGGGGTAGAAGGAGATCTGATTTTTTTTAAAAAAGCAATTCCTGTATATTTGCTAAAATAGTGTTATAGTCTTGCATTGTCTATAATTCCTGGTAATTGTTTTAAATTTGTTCAATATGTTGGGCTTCACAGCCTTTGGACAGTCCCTTTAATTGGTCTTAATAGTTAAAATATTATACAGATTCACAAAGTGTATACATTGAAGAGATGATGGGTCTTGTACAAAAGGCCCACTGGCTCCCCCTTACTGCTCTAGAGCTGACTCACTGAGCTGAATGTGTTTCTTCCTCGATTTAGGTCCAAAGAAATCGAAGCCACTGGTTGCAATGGAGATGCAGCCTTCCTCGCTGTCCGGGTCCAGCAGGTGGTGATTGAGTTCATATTGAATCATGTGGATCAAATCTTTAACAATGGTGCACCTGGGTCTCTGGAGAACGAAGGTAACGGCTCCTCCTGGCATACACCCCTCCAGCCCATCCTCCTTCCTTGCCTTAGTCACAGGGCCCAAGAATAAGTTAGGGTGGCCTCGGTCTTAGCTCTGAGTGTTGGCACTGTGTATGTGCTGATGTGTGTGTGTGTATGTGTGTGTGTGTGTGTGTGTGTCAGTGCCTTGGGATTGTGCATGTATACCTCTGTATGTGTGCAGCAAAGATGTGGTGTGTTTGCAGGTGGCTGTAGCAGGTTTCTGATCAGCTGCATATTTGGACTATCCCATGAGTGTGGCATGGTGATGGCAAAACCCGCTTCTCTCGAATATCTGCCCATTATCTGCCTTCCAGACACCCCACGAAACCTGGATCCCTGTAGGTTATTGATTTATGGAAAGCTAAAAAACCTTCGAGTGACCGGAATGCTGGCTAAGGGTATTATTACCTTCTTTGTGAATTTGTGTGTGTGTCTATGTGTGTGTGTGTGTGTGTGTCAGTGCCTTGGGATTGTGCATGTATACCTCTGTATGTGTGCAGCAAAGATGTGGTGTGTTTGCAGGTGGCTGTAGCAGGTTTCTGATCAGCTGCATATTTGGACTATCCCATGAGTGTGGCATGGTGAACCATAATAATGTCCTATTGGTTTTAATAAGATCTCAAACTATTTATTATCTAGAGGCACTGGCAGCTTTCCCCTCTTTAACTATTAGATTCATCTTTACTTTCAGTATGATATATTTCAGAAGACCCTTATGCCTTCATCTTGAAATCTTGAGTGAATGAGTTAAGAGGCAGCATGTTCAGACTCACATGCATATTCAGAATGCATTTACTTCTCAAGCATTTCTTGAGTGCGTAGTTTGTTCTGCCTTCTGCCAGGTACTATGCATACAAAAATTAGTGTGTGTTCGTAGGCATGTGTATGCAGAGACTAGTTAGCATACACTGTAGCCATATTGGTGAGAAAGATATAGCTATTTCAGGTTGTACGTTATGGGATGCAAAATATTATATTTCAGTCCTATCACTCTTTTAATGGCACAGTGAACTCTGGGAATGAATTGGATAACATTGTGTGAACTCATGTGAGCCCAGTTTTTTAAAAAACAGAAATCCAGTTGACCAAGAAGCCTGGGAGAAGATGGCGGCGGAGTAGGTGGAAGTTACACTCACCGCCTCTCAGGCCCAAACTGGAATTGCAACTAAACTATAGAACAATCAACCTGAGTAACTAGCTGAACAGAAGTCTTATAGCCAAGGATTTACAGAAGCCACATTGAGATTGGTAGGCAGGGCGGCGACACAAAAAGGGCTTTCCCCACACATACATGCAGTGGCTGAGAATCCGGATGGATACCTCATCTGCAAACGTTCCTCCTGAGGAACATGGGGGCCTTAACCCCGCACTGGGCTCCCAGCCCAGAGCAACAGAGCCGGGAAGAGGTGCCTACATAACATCTGGCTGTAAAAATCAGTGGGGATTCGGTCCACCTGGGAGAGGTGGAAGTCTGCTAGAGACCTAGGTGCCCAGCTCACAAAATCTTATTTGCGGCTATTCACTCAGGGCTCCAGCAAAGGGAGGACAGCTCAGAGTGGACTAGAGCCGTGGTCGGCAAACTGCAGCTCACCAGCCACATGCGACTCTTTGGCCCCTTGAGTGTGGCTCTTGCTAAGCCTTAGTAGTGCCCTACTTAAGTTAATAACAATGTACCTACCTATGTAGTTTAAGTTTAAAAAATTTGGCTCTCAAAAGAAATGTCAATCATTGTACTGTTGATATTTGACTCTGTTGACTAATGACTTTGCCGACCACTGAACTAGAGTCTTTTGAGGACAGACTGGGTTGTATGGTTCTGGGCAGAAAGCTAAAGGGACAGCCACCAGCGTCCCTTGCTGAGTCCCTCTCCTGTACCCCCCACAGACACCATCTTTCCTGAGTTGAGCACTCCCCTCTAAACTGCTGATTTCTCAACTGAAATATTTCAGGCCAGAGGGATTGGCATGAAATATTTAATGTTATGAAAAGCAAGGACCTACAACCAAGACTACTCTACCAGCAGTGCTATCATTTAAAATAGAAGGCAATGCCCTAGCTGGTTTGGCTCAGTGGATAGAGTGTCGGTTTGTGGACTGAAGGGTTCCGGGTTCCGTTCCAGACAAGGGCACATGCTCAGGTTGTGGGCTTGATCCCTAGAGTGGGGCATGCAGGAGGCAGCCGATCAATGATTTTTCTCTCATCATTGATGTTTCTATCTCTCTCTCCCTCTCCCTCCTCCAATAAAAATATATATAAATAAAATAAAATAAAAGGCAAAATAAAGAGCTTCCCAGCCAAAGAAAAGCTAAAGGAGTTCATTACCACCAAACCAGTATTACAAGAAATGTAAAAGAGTTTTCTTAAGAAGAAGAAAGAAAAATAGGGGAAACATAGTTATAAAGAATAAAATGGCAATAAATGTATACCTGGCAATAATCACTTTAAATATAAATGGCTTAAATGTTCCAATCAAAAGACATAGGGGGGAAAAAAGACATAGGGTAGCTGAATGGATAAGAAAACAAGGCACATACATATGTTGTTTATGAGAGACCCACCTCAGAATTAAAGATACACACAGACTAAAAGTAAAGGGATGGAAAAAGATACTTCATGCAAATGAAAATGAAAAAAAAAGCTGGGGTAGCAATACTTATATATGACAAAATAGACTTTAAAACAAAGGCTATAGTAAGAGACTAAGGACACTACATAATGAAAAAAGGACCAATCCAACAATAGTAATATAACCCTTGTAAATATTTATACACCCAACATAGGAGCACCTAAACATATAAAGCAAATACAGTCATTGTAAGGGATTTTAACAGCTCATTGACATCAGTGGATAGATCTTCCAGACAAAAAATCAACAAGGAAACGGCAGCCTTAAATGACACTCTAGACCACATCTGTTGCAGGTTCAACTCCACCCCTGTCAGGGTGCAGAAGGCAAACAATTGATGTGTCTTTCGCACATCAGTGTTTCTGTCTCTCCCCCCCAACCCTTTTCTCTCTCTCTCCCTTACTGCCTCCCTTCCACTCTCTCTAAAAATCAATGAAAGAATATCCTCAGGAGAGGATTAACAACAACAATTTAAAAAATGGTGGTACATATTTACAATGGAATGTTACTTAGTCATAAAAAAAGAATGAAATTTTACCATTTGCAACAGCATAGATAGACCCACAAGGTATTATGCTCAGTGAAATAAATCAGTCAGAGAAAGACAAGTACCATATGATTTCACTGATATGTGGAACCTAAAGAATAAAATAAGCGAACAAACAAAATTGAAACAGACCCATAGACAGTCAACGGGTGGTTACCAGAGGGGTAGGATTTGAGGAACTGGGCGAAAGAGGTGAAGGGATTAAGAAGTACAAATTGGTAGTTACAAAATAGTCTCAGAGATGTAAATGAAACATAGAGAATATAGTCAACAGTATTGTGGTAACTATGTATGGTGCCAGTTGGGATACTGGAAATATCTAGGGAAATACTATGTAAAGTACATATATGTTTGTAGCTACTGGGATGTATACCTAAAACCAATACAAAATAAAATTAGGGGGAAAATCTCTCTCTCTTTTTTTTTTAAGAAACCTGATAACTACCAATTTTGTGAGAGTGGTTTTCCTACAATAGTGCCCATCAATACCATCCAGAGGCTTGGTGAAGCACAATTTCCTGGGCCTCACCCCCCGGTTTCTGATTCAGCATGTCTGGAGTGCTGTTCAGAATTTGCATTTCTACCAGGTTTCTAGGTGATGCTGCTGCTAGTGGTCAGGGTCCACGCTTGGAGAGCCAATGGTGTATGAGAACCATATTACAAACCATTTGTTAGCTGATCGAAGTGTTCTTTTCCAGTTTAGCTAGTATCTTTGGAAAAAACAAGTATAATCATGAGAATAATCTATTGCAATTATCATCAAATGTTGACTCCTGATATAATTGTTCCCACCTCACCCTGTCTTCTATGTAGTTTACAAGCTCTCTTTTAAAATTTGTTTTTATTGAGATAAAATTCATATACCATAAAATTCACCATTTTGTCATTTTAGTGTAAAATTCAGTGGTTTTTTACTGTATGTATTTAGAGAATTATGTAACCATCACCACTCTCTGATTCCAGAACATTTTCATCACTCTAAAAAAAATCCCATAGTCATTAAGTAGTCATTCCATACTTTCTCCTCCTCCCAGATCCTCATCTACTTTCTATGGTTTACCTCTTCTGGACATTTCATATAAATGGAATTATATAAAACATGGTCTTTTGTGGCTGACTTCTTTCACTTACATGTTCTCAAGCTTTATATCAGTATTTCATTTCTTTTTATGGTGGAGTAATATTCTATTGTATAAAATACCAGATTTTGTTTAGCCATTCATCAGTTTATGGACATTTGTGTTGTTTCAACTTTTTTTTTGTTTTTATGAGCAATGCTGCTATGAACATTCATGCACAAAATTTTGTGTGAATGTATGTTTTCAATTCTCTTGGTTATATATGGAGGAGCAGCTGACATTTCTTTTATCTTTATTTCAACTCCCCCACTATAGATGTATTATTTATTGTAAGCTATATAAATCCTTTGTGAAAGTCAATGAGAAGTAATATGCATTCATTCATTCATCCTTTTGAGTCAACCAATAATTTACTGTGGACTTATTCCATGCTAAGAACTATTGCCAGCACTCCATATACATCATCTCATTGACTTATCACAACAACCATCATAAAGTTGTTATCAAATTTATTTTATATGTGAAGGAACAAAGAAGCAGGAAAGCTTAGTAATTCTCCAAAGTCACCCGGGAAGTAACTGGTGGGTCAGAACATTGAACCTACAATCTACCAGCCATGCTCTTTTCTTAACTCTATGCTGCACTGAACTGAAACCTGAATGACTAAAGGAAGCAGTCATGTGAGGATCTGGGAACACATGTGAGGAAAAATTAGGAAAATAGATGAATAAACCTCTGTATTTTATTTATTATTAATGCCTAAGAGCAATGTTCTTCCAAACAGCAAATCCATGACTGTTGGTGTTAAGGCTGTTGCTAATTCTAACCTGGAAACGCCTGTTCTTTTTGTGAACATTTTCTTAATCTTTTGTCCTGCATTCTGAAATCCAATTTACTCTTTTTAAAAAATGTATACTTTTATTGATTTCAGAGAGGAAGAGAGAGGGAGGAGATAGAAACATCAATGATGAGAGAGAATCATGGATCAGCTGCCTCCTGCACGCCCCCATTGGGGATTAAGCCCACAACCCAGGCATGTGCCCTGACCGGGAATCAAACCATGACCCCCTGTGCCATAGGTTGGTGTTCATCCACCGAGCCACACCAGCCGGGTCCAATTTACTCCTGACTCTTTAATTCCTGATTGCCTTCAATACTTATTATTCAATGAATTTAATTTAAATGTTTTTATGATGAGTTTGCATTGAGTTTGGTAAGGTAACATACTAATGTTTACGTAAAATGGAAAAGGTCATATCCTCTGGAATTTTAGATTTGGAAATAGGGTTCTGTTTCAAACTGGGAAGATTATAGAAGTCATAGAATCCAGTACCTTTAATTGATAAATGAGAGCAGTGAGGCCAGAAGGATTGTGCTATATCCAAGATGCATTAAAACATGAGTATGTATCGGGCACCTCTAGATGGCGAGGACAGTGTCACTACACAAACAGCAAAGTCGCTGCCTTGCACAGAGCAAAGGTCTGGTTAGGAAGACGGGTAGTAAATAAGTTTACAAATAAATACATTGTCTCTTCAAAGACCATAAATACCATGAAGGTCAGACAGCAGGGTGATGGAATGGTCAGTGACTCGGGGATGTTATTTGGGTACAGAGTGGTCATGGCCTCTAAGGAAATGATCTTTGAACTGAAACCTGAATGACTAAAGGAAGCAGTCATGTGAGGATCTGGGGACACATTTTCCCAACACAGAGAATGGGGAGGGTAAAAGCTCCCAGGTGGCAATGGGCTCATTGTGTTGCAGAACACCGGCCAGTGCCAATGTGGTCTCCAAAGTGGAGTGCTCCACCCTATGGGACACCAGAGACCAAAGTATGGGTGTTAGGAGAAACTGTTGCAATTTCTTTTTTCACTTATTTTTATTGTATACTTTGTAATTTCTATGATTTTATATGCTTTCTATTACATATAATACTAATACAGTGGTAAATACGTATAATTTACAAATACGTGCACTATATATAATGGGAGTATACATTCAAAAAATGTACTGTGTATCTGTGTCGACCACTTGGTGGGCAAGGAGAAGAGAGGAACAGATGGAGGTCCTTGTAGGTCATGCTAAGAGTTTGGTTTGTTCTCAGTGGCATGGCAAGGCCTGGAGGGTTTTGAGCAGGGAGTGCAGGACCTGAGCGTTCTAGCTGCTGTGTGAAGGAGAGACGGAAAGGCAACAAGGCTGGAAGCAGGGAGCCAGTTACGGAGCTATGGCAGAAATCGGGTGGGAGAACATGGTGGCCAGGACAAGCATGTGGGAATGGAGGAAAGTGGCTGGATTCAGGGTATGTTTCGGCAGGTGAGTTATAGGACTTGATTATAGGCTGGAGGTGGGAGAAGGGGTTGCATCAAAGAAAGGAATGAAAAAATAACTACTACAGGTTTTGGTTTATGCAATTGGGAGATCCACGGTGCCATTTGCCAATTTGAAGAAGATCGGAGGGGGTACTGGTCTGGAGGCGAAGAGCCGAAAGCACAAGCTCTGTTCTGAAACGTAGAGTTGGAGATGCCTGTTAAGCCTCCAGGCAGCGCTGATGAGTTGACCTTAGGATCGTGGAGCCTAGATGTAGGGGGAGAAGTAGGTGCTGAACCCTGGTCTCCGGACCCTGTTCTGTATGTTCTCCCACGGCTCCAGTTGCTCCCAGAGTGATTCAATCTTTTAAGTAAATAGATAAATAATTAAGTAACAAGCTAATAATCTAGAATCTACAAACAAATATTGTGAGTAAATTAAATGTAAATAGTTTAACTTACTTTGGATTAAGTAGGAAAACTAAGTTAAATTCAAAACCGTTAATGACAGCTCTTGCGGATCACAGACTTACTTAACTGACTGAATGATGGCCATGCTTCCCTTCCCGGAACCTCCCACAGTCACATTGTCTCCATTTTCTACAGGCCCCTTTGTCAATGGTTTTATTTCCCTTTACCCAGAGAGGGTCATACTCTACAAAGAGAGAGAGTGCTATCAAGGAGCTTTCTAAACATAAAGCGAGTCCTAACCAAAAAAAAAAAAAAAAAGATTTCTTAGTCTTGATTTGTCCAAGTTATCTTTCTTTTTTTTTCTTAATCCTCACCTGAAAATATGTTAGAGAGAGAGAAGAGAGAAACATTGATATGAGAGAGAAACATGGATCGGTTACCTCCCATACACACCCTGGCCAGGAATCAGACCCTCAACCTTTTGGTATACAGGACGACGCTTCAACCACCTGAGCCACTAGGCCAGGGTGGCCAAGTTACCTTTGAATCTCTTCACACCTTCCAAGGTTACAGAAAACTTTGATTGCCAAAAGAGTAAATAGAGGCAAACTTAGATGTCTTCTTTTTCACTTAGATCAGGGTTTCTCCACCTCGGCATTATTGACACTTAGTGCTGGTTGGTTCTTATTATGGGACACGGTCCTGTGCCTCGTAGGATGTTTAGCAGAACCTCAGTCTCCACCCACTAGTGGCAGTAACAATCCCACACGTGCTTGTGACAACCCAAAATATCTCCAGACGTTGCCAAATATCCCTGGCTGGAGGGAGGGCTGCAAAATTGCCTCAAGTTGAGAACAACTGACTGGGAGAAAAGAGATAACCCTGGACTGCACTGATCTGTCATCACTTCTATTTCTAAAAATAAAAACTACAGAAGGAAGGGATTAGCTTGCAAATACCAGATGACTGGGTAGTGAGTAAACAGCCTCTTATCTTTTAGAGAATAGTATAGGCTATTAAATGTCTTTTCACTGCAGAGATAAAAGCCTAGGCCCAGGTGATCTAGGGAAAACACAGGTTCCAACCTTAAATTGCCTGGGAGCACCTGTTTTCCAGCTGTGGAGAGAAGGGGCAATCTCCTGCCTTCCCTTAGCTGAGTGAGCAACCTCCCACCTGGCCAGAGCACTGGGCGGTTTCCAGGGTTAAAGACTCACTGCTGTACTCTGGTCCACAGTAAGTGCTCAGTACATGTTTGTCATATGAATGAATGCATGAATGAATCCTCTTTGAAGAATACAGTTAGTGCAGTTCACCTCCTGAAGGCCCTGTGTACTCTCTGGCTAGTCTGGCCAGGTGGTCTGTGTGTTTCTGTATGCAGACTCTGCCCCAGACCTCACCTGGCCCAAGAGGAGTCACCTGCCAGGAGGTCAGGAAGGGAGGAGCTGTGGGTGGAACCTGGGTGCACAGGCCTCCTCCCAGGAGTCTATGCGGTCTTCTCTTCTCTGTACAGAAAACTGGCCCATCGTGAAGAGCCTGACCTTGCCAGCCCTCTCCCTGCCCATGAAGCTGGTGAGTCTGGAGGAAGCTCAGGCCCGGAGCCTGGCTACTAACCATCCTGCCCGGAAGGAAAGGAGGGAGAATAGCCTGCCCGAGATCGTGCCTCCCATGGGCACTCTCTTCCACACTGTCCTGGAGTTACCAGACAACAAGTAAGTGGCATTCTTTGCAATTCTGGGAGATGGTTGGGAGGAGGGTTTCAGAGGAGGAAGGAACATGGTCTTGGGGCCATGATGGCTGCGTGGGCTGGGGGTGCAGTCTGGGTTGGGGTGTAAGGAAACGTTCCAGAAGAGAAAGGAGCTGTCTCCACAACACTCTCTGTGGCCACTGCCCCAGAGTCATCATGACCCTGCTCTCCCACCAGAGATTCTCAGCACCAGGATGGAGGTGGGGCTCAGAGGCATCAAGAGTCATGGATAAATCCCTCACTCCTTAGTTTAGACAAAGCAGGTTTGACACTTTCAATAGGAACTTTACTAACAAACAAACTTGACTCCCTGCCCCGACCCTTCACCTCCACAGAACATTGCAAAAGGCATAGAGATGAGTGGAGGACAGTTGCCAAATAGCACCACTCTAGGCTGGGAGGTCTGGGCATGTGGCACTGGGAGATGCCATCTCTGGCTTCCACTCCTCCTCTCATACTTTCCAGAGTCCTTCTCCTCCAAACATCATTTAAAATCATAGGATATTTTCTTTCCTTGTTTCTCCCTCTCACTTCCTCTGTTGCAACCCTGGTCTGCACTATCAAGTGCATGTTCTCTGTGCACTTCAACCACACCTGCGCGGAACCATACCCCAGTTTAACCCACCCTGTCAAATCCACCCCAAGGCCAAGTGCTTGGAAAAACCCGACCAGATCCAAAGAAACCACCCAGCACTGCAGGTCTCTCTGTGATTGATGGTAAGACATGCTGGGCTGGAGATCGGGTGCTCTGTGAGAACCCTGTGGGGAAAAGGTTCCTTGTGGAGCCGCGAGTTGCAGGGTTCCATCCTGGAGCTTGATGAAGTCTGAGTGCTGGGCTGAGTCAGAGCTGGGCAAGGTGTCTGTGGTGACCCCTGGTGGTGACCCCTGGCGGCACCAGGCTCCTGGGATGGAGTCCAGCACTGTCATTTCCCGCCTCCTACTGAAGCGGCCTGGTGCCAGGCATCAGGGAAATGAGAGACACACTAACTACCCTGGGCATTGCTCTGCAGTGACCACTGTCCACACCCAGCAGCCTGTCACTCTCCCAGGCCAGACTCTTGCACACTGCTTTCTCATACACCCGCTCTGTGGTTCATGAAAGTTTTCACGAGCTCTTTTCTCACCTGTGGAGGTGACAGCGGTGTGGTCCACAGTGCAGGGAGCATACCAGGACTGAGCTCCATGGTCTTTAGTGTTTACTCCTGTAAAACATAGGGACCTCTGAAAACCCAGGACGAAAGTGCTTACGAGAATTCCTCCCAGAATTCCCAGAACTGTGTGGTTGCTTGTGACCTCTGAGTCTCCCGTCAATCCTTGCCTCTGTGTGCCAACCACGGTCTTTAATGGCATGCCTCTGCCCACTTCTCTGGGGAATGTGGTCCTTTGTGCTGACTCATGAAAGCCTCGCTTGGTCATCTAGGGCATCCCCGGACACGGTGAAAGTCAGGCTCAACTTGGGTTTTAGAGGGGAATTTCCTGAAATGTCCAGGCCATTCATAACTAGAATGTGTTTGGGTTATTTCTTCTCAAGTTAAAAGCTGCCTTGAAATGACTAGTTATGAAACTAACCCCATATGGCTTGGCTCTTGTAGAAGAAAACTCTCCAGTAAATCAAAGAAGTGGAAATCAATATTTAATCTGGGACGTTCTGGATCAGACTCCAAATCCAAGCTGAGTAGAAATGGGAGCGTGTTTGTGAGAGGACAGCGGCTCTCAGGTAAGAATCAGTGACAGTTGTGCTGATGAGATATTTCCCCCCTAATTCTGCTCTGTAAGTCTTTGGTTTGATCACATTAAACTCACTAGCCCTGAAAGAGAAACTTATACATTAACTAGAGAGTCTTTCTGGTTTTTTGGTTTTTTTAGATAATTTTAGATTTACAAAAAAAGTTGCAAAAGTAGTACTCAAAGGACCCATATGCTCGTTATGCAGCTTTCTCCAATTTTTAAAAAATATGTATTTTTATTGATTTTAGAGAGGAAGGGAAAGGGGAAGAGAGATAGAAACATCAATGATGAGAGAGAATCATTGGCCAGCTGCCTCCTGCGTGGCCCAGTGGATCAAGGCCACAACCTGGGCATGTGCCCTGACCAGGAACTGAACTGTGACCTACTGGTTCATAGGTCGGATGCTCAACCACTGAGCCACACCAGCTGGGCAGCTTTTCCAAAATTTAACATGCTACAGCACCATAATATAATTATCAAAGTCAGATAATTAATATCTATATAATACTATGAAGTAACTTACTAACTTTATTCATATTTGGCCAGTTGTTCCACTCATGTCCCCCTCCAGGAACCCACATTGCATTGAATTGTCCTGCTCCTTAATCTCCTCCAATCCAGAGCAGTTTGTCAGTCTTTCTGACCTTGACTGGCCCTGTATTTTGTAGAATAGACCTAAGTTCAGGTTTGCCTTATATTTTCTCATGGATAGAGGTTATGAAGGTTGTGCATATCTGTGTGTCAGATCGGGAGGAGACATGTCAATACATTATGGCTGGTGATGTTAACTTGATTAAGCGCTGTCTACAAGATTTTGTCCCTATCAAGTTATGATTTTATTCCTTTGCAATTAAGAAGTATCTTGTGGGAGATATTTTGAGATTTTTCAAATATCCTGTTTCTTATCATACTTCCATCCATGAATTTTAGCATCCATCAATGGATCTTGCCTACAACTGCGATGTCTGCCAAATGGTCATTTTCTATTTTCATTATTCCTCCTACATTTATTAGTGAACTCTAACATAAAGATCTGTCCCTTCTCCCCCAGAGTCAAGGTCATGATTTTTAAATAGAAATGGAAATTATATCTGAGTAGTGAATAGGAATTGATACAGGAATGAATAGAAGGACCCACTATGCAAAGGGGGATATAACCAATCCAGGTAAATATCATGTCAAAAAGGGAAGACCAAAGAAATTTGCCATAATGATGTTATAGATTAAAAGTATGGTTTTTTAAAATATGGCCAAAAGTTATAAAAAAAAAAGTTGTAAAAGGTAAATGTACAAATGCAGTGAGCAAACCTTGATTGGATGCTAATTTTGAAAAATAAAAAAGACTACAAAAGATCATTTGGGGGATGAATACACTGAATATTAGAATTGTAAATTTTCATAGTATGCTAATGGTTCTTAGAAGACATGTGCTGAAGTTAAAGTTTATAAGGACGAAGTGTCACAATATTGAAATTCACTTTTGAATGATTCCATAAAATATAGGTATGTAGGTTGATATAGATGTCGAAATCAATAAAGCAAATGCATGATAAAATGTCAGCCATTGTTATCAACCAAGTGGTAGATTTAGAGCTCAACTTTTGTGAATGTTTGAAGTTTTTAATAGTAAAGATTTTGGGGAAAATTAATGCCTCTAGGGAAAATAAGAGAGAATGTTTTTAAGGACTTTCTTTGATCCCAGTGATTAACTGAATGCCAAGGATGATAAAGTACAGGTGTTTGTCTATTGGAGTAATGAGGATGTCACAGGGTATAGCAGCTACAGTGATTAAGGTTGTAAAATAATAGTAGGTCCAACTCATTGGTTTATGCCAGGGGTGGGCAAACTTTTTGACTCGAGGGCCACAATGGGTTCTTGAACTGGACCGGAGGGCCGGAACAAAAGCATGGATGGAGTGTTTGTGTGAACTAATATAAATTCAAAGTAAACATCATTACATAAAAGTGCAATGAAGGAATCTATAGGGACACCCAGATGTAAGGAAGGTTTCAGGGGCAGCTCTGTCTCCATCTCCATGTTTTCCTCAGCTGTACCCTCTGAATCAGCTTCAATCTCAAACTGGCTTCCTTTGCTGCGACAAAGTGGCTGTAGTAGTTCTGGGCTTTACCTTTGACTATCACTGTCCAGAAGGAGAAAGAACATCATTTCCGGTTGCTTATTCTAAACAGGGACCCTGTTTTTCCAGGAACCTCCATCATGCTCCCCCTATCTCAATCACAGTCACTGAGTCACCTGGATCGATCCCTATGGCCAAGGGAGTTGCTCTGTGCTGATTGGCTTGGGCCTGGGTTCCTGCACCAGTGACTGGCATGAGGAATGGGCTTACATTCAGATGCACCTAAGAAGGACAGGGCTCTGTGAGAAGGGGGAAGGGAAATGGATTCTGGGTAGGCATCTAAAATATGCAGGATATGGGGAAACGTGTCTTTCATAAACTACCCTGGAAAGATAGTCCAGGTAAAAAGGGCAGGTTGCCACAGGTATGGTAGATCAGATTCAAAGCAAAAATTAGGATTCTCAAAGAATTTAAGGGGAAGAGTATCAGGCAAGAAATTCCTTATCTATTATAAGAGATTTGCTTACGCACATCAAAGAAAGAATTTCGGTTACAGAATCAGTGATACAATAAAAGAGGTTCACCAAATAATGAGAAGTTAAAAACAACAGAACAAAACAACAAGCAAAAAAATAAGTGCTTTGCCTCGATGTTGACTTAGGAAAATGTCCACCCCCATGTGGTTTCCAAAAGGAAGAAGTCCAAGGGGAGGTCAGTGGTGGTAAGCTCACAGACGCACAGCGTGTCCCTGGCCAGGGCTTCTCAGCTGGCTGCCCCTCCGAATCGCCCACGGGGTGGTTCTCGCCCACAGCAGCTTTGCCTCAGGAGGTCTGTGGTGACATCAGAGCATTGGTCCTTTCTAACAAGCTCCCCGGTGATATGCAGTCAGGCCTGAAAACTGCTGGATTAATATCTCATAAACAAACTAATCAGAGATAGATCATCAAACTGGCTCATTTCGATAGGATGCAGGGATGAAATGAAAGAACCATCCGTGTTAACGCAAGTGGCTCTCTGTTACCTTGACTGTTGCCTATGTGGTCACTTTTCATCAGAGAAATGCTGCTGGATCCCTAAACACTGAAGACTGGGGTGAGAGTGGGGGAGTTTATGGTCATAATCCATCAGTGTGGTCTCCATAAGTGGCATGTGGACTTGCTATCTGTTGAAATATGAACATGAAAAAAGTGAATCAGTGGAGTAATACATTTAAATGCGTTTTTAATCTTTTCTATAACTAAAGAAAATTTAAAAATCGATTCATCATGAATAGCATTGGAAATTTGTTTTGATGGGGGGGACAGCAGGTAAAAGGGTGTTTACCCATATTTAGAGAATGGAAATGAAATAAGAATAAGATAAATTGGGGTATTGGCAGAATGAAGACGCATAGAGGGGTATACTGGGATTTGTATATCATCCCAGGGACTCCAGGAAGCCCTCCAAAATGAACTCCTTTGAGTGGGGAAAATCCCAAAGTCCTGAGGATAATCTAAGCGGGAACTCAAGGACCTAAAGACTGCCAGGTCCCTGACAGAAAAACATAATCTAAATATAGCCATGAGTCCTAGCTGGTTTGGTTCAGTGGATAGAGCATTGGCCTACGGACTGAAAGATCCCAGGTTTGATTTCTGTCAGAGGCACATGCCTGGGTTGCAGGCTTGATCCTCAGTGTGGGGCGTGCAGGAGGCAGCCATCAATGATTCTCTCTCATCATTGATGTTTCTATCTCTCTCTCCCTCTCCCTTCCTCTCTGAAGTCAATAAAAAATATATAGAAATATAGCCATGGGCCAAGGAGCCCTGAGTGCTTAGTTTCCATCCAGAAAAGGGGCCAGAGAATCCTTGGTGACTGTTCCCAACAGCAGCTGCTGTGGCCACCAAGCCCCAAGGAGCTGCACCATCAGAAAGAGGGTCCAGAGGGAAAGGTGGACACTGATGGCCCTGCGACAGCAGTGTTCTCAGCCTCCAGGACACTCGGGGTCATGAGGTCACTGCCCCTCAGGCTGACCTGGGAAACAGCGGAAGTCCAGAAGTGCAGCTCCCGAAACAAAGGGAAAAGGTTGTTTCAGGATACACGAGCAAGGCTCACTGGCCAGGCAGTGTGAGGACAATCATCAGTTTGTAACCTGTGAAAATAACAGGTCTTCGAAGGATAAGAATTCTGGCTTAGTGTGAGATGTGAGGAGGTTGAAGGCCATCTTGCCATCACCAAGGGTTTGAGTGAGGATGGCCGTGTCCTCCCCCAGCATATGGGCCTCAGGCAGAGAGAGGCCACAAGCCCGGGAGCCAAGGGCTAATGCGGAACCTCCAGAAGGAGCTGGGTTTGGAGCAAGGAGGGAAAGGGGGAATCTTTAAAAGAGGGGCAACGTCAAGTTTGGGGTAAGGCCAACTCTGAGTGCTTCTGGAACCATCCCCTAGTTTGCCTTTTATGGCTGAACCCTGGTCTATTCTGAATAACAACAACAACAGTAGCTACTTTGTATTGAGCATCTACCCTATTCTAGGTTATTAGAACCTACTTATTTCATATGCATTACTCATTTACTCCTCTCAGCAGCTCTATTTTTCCTCATTTTACATGTGAGAAAACTGAGGGTTAGGAAAGGTGAGCTGCTTATCTGAAGTCACAGGCCCAAAGTGGCAGAGTTTGGATTCAAAGCCAGATCTGTCTGAATTCAAGTTTCTTTACATGAGTTCTGGGCTCCCATTCAGCTTCCAAACCGCCCTCTTTCCCCTGGAGCAAACTTGACCTACTAGTAGAAGGAAAGACCTTCCAGATAATTCACCTCCCTGAAAAGAGATGGTATCTGTGAAAGTGCCTAATCCTGAGCCTGGAATACGTTTTTACTTACTTAAGCCACACTCTTCCAAAAACCTGCTTAGGTGGCTTACAACGATGCACAGAGTCCACCAGGCACATAGTAGGTGCTCATATTAAATGTTTGGTTGGGTGTCATCTGCTCCAGCGTGAGGTTGGTGAGTGACATCTCAAAGAGCAAAGCTGCACCTGGGAGAAAGGTGACCGACCAGGTCCCCGGGCCCTCTCACCTGTTGTACCAAATTCTTCATCGGTGCTGAGAGATGAGGCTTTGGCCAAGACTCCTGCTCTCTGGCCTGCCCCATAGGAGGGGCTATCTGGAGCCTCGTGGATTCTACCCCATAACTGAATCTTTGAATCCTTGATGGGCAGCAACATTGGGCTTAGGACTCCTCATTTGCTGATAGCTAGTATTGGGCAAAGTTATAACTTACCTTTATCTGTATAATGTTAATAAAACTTTGATCTACAGATGCCTTGTCTTTATAAGGTCCATTCCAATCCGAAAGTAGGAACATCTAGGTGGAGTGGGGGATGTTTCCCAAAGGGGAATATTATAAATACTTGGAAAACTTTGCTAAAGAAACTTTTCTTGTGTGCTGACAGTGCGACCTATTGTTCTGAGCGCTTCCTCTTACTATGCCTTCAACAAGGATATTTTTTTCCTTTTATTTCTAGTGGAAAAAGCTACTATCCGACCAGCCAAAAGCATGGACTCGCTGTGCTCAGTGCCCGTGGAAGGTGAGGTTTTACAGTGGTGTTTGGAACTGGCGATTACAGCTGGGAGACTGGAGTTGCCACACCAGACTTGCCTTCATTAGCTGCTGGGCCTGCTCTCTCCCGTCACGCGGACACGCACAACCCCCAGTCCCATCCCTCCCTGGCTTTTTCTGAACTCAAGGGGTTCACATAGCCCTTGCATTAACTCCCCGTAAAGGGCCATCCTCTGTCTCCAGCCTTCCTCTAACCACAGATGGAGACGACAGCTATTTTACATTCACACCTGAACCCGGTTAAAGGTCAACATCTGAAATCCAAGGCTTCTCCCTCGGGCATAGAAAAGGGCCAGGCACTGGGTTCTACCTCAGAATTTTGTGCCTCGGTACTTATGTAGTATGTGTCTTGAATGGGTGTGTTTCCATAGACATTAGCTTTCTCATTGTCAAGTCATGATTTTGAGTCGGTGGTTTCATTCATTCGTCAATAAACATTGATAGGCACCAGCCTGGCATGGCGCTGGTCATCCCTTTTTGGAGTAGATGAGTACACAGTTGCATGCAAGGTGACACCTACTATCAAAGCGACACCTCACCTCCTTGGTTCTTACAGCTGTAGCCATCAGGGCTGACTTGCCTGTATCTCTCTCTCTGCTAAGCAGCCCACAGCACTGCCACAAGGGCTTCCCTAGCAGAGGCGAAACTCCCCACATTTACCCCACGACTTTCCAACCCCTTTAATAGAAAACGTTTTGCTCTTTGATAAAGGAAGCAATCTGAAATAATATAGAAAACCTTTAGAACAACTTTTAAAAATAGTTCTCAACTTGTAAAATACTCAACGAACTCTTTTTAAACTGACTCAATACTTTCATCATTTCTCGCCTGTATAGTCATCCATTTGCTTTGGTCTTTGAAACCTCTTGAGGCAATTCATGCCCAGTTTTACAGAATTTAACATTTCAAAATCCAGGTCAGCACTTTCATGGGTGTTGGGCAGGTTATCGAACCCCTGGAGTCTCTCTCCATTTCCTCAGGTGTGAGAGAGAATTGCACTTCCCCACGGAGTGGTCGTGAGAATTTTATACCTAAGGTTACACATCCAGCAGAGCACTCGGGACCTGGCTGGGAATTACTCGCCAGATCCCAGGCAACTCACCTGTCATCTCCCAGCTTCTTTACTTCCCGTACAGGTTCTTCCCTTCTTTGCCTTCCTTCCTCAGCCTGTCAGAAACTCACTCCTCAGGACTGGGCTCGGTGAGGTGGAGTGCATTTGCATTCCTAGTGTCTCATCCTCCCAATCAGCAGGAGGAAGCCCGGGAAAGGGAGAGAGCCTAGCTGAGAACGGCATTTGTTTCCTTGCCTGGGAATCAAACCCCTGTCTGGGCCCACCTGCCAGAAGTTTCAAAGCAAAATAAGATTCTGTTATTTTGCCCTCTTAGTCTCCTTCCTTTTGAGCAAACATCATTCTGTCTGCTCCCGCCCGTCCTTTTATTCTCATGATCTACATGTGATGCTTGGAGGGTGACTGCTCTGTTAGCAATCCTGGCAGTGGCCTTCCTTTGGAAACGGCTCTCCCTGCGAAGCTGAAAGCAGACACATGTAACACAGCAAGTGGCCCTGTCAGGGCCTCCTAACAGAGCAGGCGCATGAGAAGATGCTTCCTATCTTGTCAGCCAGAGGTCCTGAGCCTGTCTCCACATTAGGATGCTGTGCCCTCATTAGGATGCTCTGCCTTTCCCGTAGGCAGTGCCTTCTCTTACCGGCGGCTGACCGTGTGTTTGCCTGCTTTTTCACTAGGGAAGGAGATTTTATTCCAGCCGCGAAAATGCACGCGACCAGCATTGGCAGCTCCTGCGACCTCACCAAGCAGGAGGGTGACTGGGGCCAGGAGGGGATGCCAGCGGGGGCCGAGGGGGGCTTTGACGTGAGCAGTGACCGAAGCCAACCCCAGGGCGCTCAGGCCCGGCCCCCTCCGGAGCAGCTGAAGGTGTTCCGGCCCATTGAGGATCCCGAGAGCGAGCAGGCAGCCCCGAAGATGCTGGGCATGTTCTACACCTCGAACGACAGCCCCAGCAAGTCCGTCTTCACCAGCAGCCTCTTCCAGATGGAGCCTTCACCCCGACACCAGCGCAAGGCGCTGAACATCTCCGAGCCCTTTGCCGTGTCCGTGCCGCTCCACGTGTCGGCTGTCATCAGCACCAACAGCACCCCGTGCCGGACACCCCCAAAGGAGCTGCAGTCTCTCTCCAGCCTGGAAGAGTTTTCTTTCCAGGGGTCAGAGAGTGGAGGCTGTCCTGAAGAGAAGCCCCCAGGAGCCGAGACTTCTGCAGGTAACGCGAGGCAGGGGAGGGCTCTCTTTCCACTGCAGGAGATTGAAAACCAGCCTCACATTTGCTTACACAGAGTTTGCAAGAAAGTGCAGCAAAGTGGCTCAGCCTGTGGGCGCCGAGCCAGACCGTCTGTCAGGAAGCTGTCAATCACAATCACAACCGTCTTTGTAGATAACAGATTTCTGTGACCTTAGGCTACAGACTTGACGTCTCAGGGTCTGAATTGACTTGTGTGTGAAGTGAAAGATGGGGTTACACGGGGTGTCTCAGCCTCAGCACTAGTGGCATTCGGGCCTGGGTAATTCTCTTCTTGTGGGGGACTGTTGGCTACTTTGCAGGATTACTCAGCAGCATCCATGACTTCTACCCACTAGATGCCATTAACCACTCCCACCACCCAGTTATGACAACCAAAAATGTCTCCAGACATTGCCCAAGGTCCCCTGGGAAGGGGAGAGGCACAGTGGTCTCCAGTTGAGAACCACTGGACAGAGGACCTCCCATCTCTGACGGTCTGCAACTCTGGGATCTGAACACAGGACACGGCTAGGAGGGAAGGGTGGAGAGGGTGAGAGAGCAGTCAGCTGGGAGGATGCTCTCCCCCCTTGGGAAGCAGGATTCGTCCAGTGATTGTGCTGGGAACAGCCTCTCTTAAAATGAGCTGTCAGTCTCTTCCGACCGGTAACTCGCATCCTCATTGCAGCTTCGGTCCCTAAGAAGGCGGCTCTGGAGGATGCCAAGCCAGAGCCAGGAGCAGCGAGGACAGTGGAATGCAGCAAAGGCCTTTCTCTGGAGCCAGGAGCCCAGTTGGAGGAGAAGAAAACCTCAGAAATCCCCCTGAGCTGTCAACATTCCAGTGACTTGGAGAAGAGGCTGGATCCAGAGAAGGTGGTGGAGGAGGAGCCAGAGGCCGGCCAGGTGGAGCCCAGTGCTCCGCAGGAGGGCCCCATGGCCAGAGCAGAAGTGGTGTTCCTCCATGAGATGGTAAGGTGGAACCTCTGTCGGTCCAACCAATAGTGTGTTTTTTTTTCCCAAGGGCTCTTAGAAAAGCTTAGTTTGTTTGTTTGTTTGTTTTGAAGAACCAGTGTTGGCCAAAGGGATTTTAGGAGACAACCTTTTAATCAGATCTTGGGATTGATTTTTGCAGGGATCCTATAATGGAATAACCATCCAGCTCAGGTTCCCTAGGAAAGACTCGGTGCTAAATATTTCTGACCTGAAGTCACCATAAACCAGTAATAGGCCCTGAGATTGTAATGACATTCAATCCCAGAAGCAGCACAAAATCTGCTTGTCATATCCTGGTCCCAAAGATGATGACCATTCATGGAGCCAGTTCTCTCCTTCCTGACATCCTGGGTAGATAGTGTCTACGTTTATAAAATCTTCTCTAATATTTCCAGTATCCATTCCTTCCTCCTGTTGCTTCTAGAGAGGTTAAAGCATGATGCCAGTGCTTACTAAACCTCTTCCACTTTTTTTAAAATATATTTTATTGATTTTTTTACAAAGAGGAAAGGAGAGGGATAGAGAGTTAGAAACATCAATGAGAGAGAGATATCGATCAGCTGCCTCCTGCACAGCCCCTATTGGGGATGTGCCTACAATCGAGGTACATGCCCTTGGCTGGAATCGAACCTGGGACCCTTCAGTCCACAGGCCGACGCTCTATCCACTGAGCTAAACCAGTCAGGACATCCTCCACTTTTTAGAGGTGTAATTTTCCAAGGTTTCTTGGATTGTCCTTGCATAAGATGAAGGTATGAGGAGGTTTTCCATAGAGCAGTCCTGCATTTGGGAGGCTCTGTGACCTGGAGGAGTGCGTCAAAAGGGATAGGCAGCCCTGGCTGGTGTTCCTAAGTGGTTAGAGCGCCAGCCTGCACACCAAAGGGTTGAGGGCTCAATTCCCAGCCAAGGGCATGTACTTTCATTGCAAGTTTGTTCCCCAGCTCAGGGTCCATGTGGGAAGCAACCAATCAATGTGTCGCTCTCACATGAGTGTTTCTCTCTGTCTCTCCCTCTCCTTTCCACTCTCTCTAAAAACCAATGGGAAAAAATATCCTCGGGTGAGATATACTAGTATACTTATAAATATATATATACTAGAGGCCTGATGCACAAAAATTCGTGCAAGAGTAGGCCTTCCTTCCCCCAGCTGCTGGCACCGGCTTCCCTCCAGCACCCGGGACCCGGACTTCCCTCCTCTGGCCGCCGGCAGGCTTCCCCCCGGCCCTGGCTTCATCAGGAAGGATGTCTGGAAGATGTCTGGTCTAATTAGCATGTTACCCTTTTATTATTATAGGTAGATATATATATGTGTATATATATGTGTATATATATGTCTATAGATATAGATATAGATATAGATATAGATATAGATATAGATATAGATATAGATATAGATATAGAGATCCAATCTGAGGTTGGTTGAACCCATAGATGCATAGGTGCAGAACCCTAAATATGGAGGGCCAACTGTATGCTATGGCACATGGTAAGCACTGAATAAACATCCAGTGATTATTACTGCTGTGTCCTTTACTCGCTGAGGTGCCCATCCTGGCACTGGTCCAGTCCCTGGCAGACAGTGAGGATGACAGCCCTGAGAGTCCTTGTTTCTAAATAAGCAGTTTCTTGATGTTTTTCAGGATGAAGATGATCTGACCAGCACCCTGATCTGGCCTGAGATTCAACAGGAGCTAAAAATCATTGAATCTGAGGAGGAGCTGCCCTCGTTGCCACCACCTGCTCTGAAGGTCAGCCCAACTCAGCCCACCCTTGAGTCAAATCCAAGGCCTTTTGCTCCCCCAGAGCCTCCTGGGAGCTTGCCTTGTGTCTGTAGCCCAGCTCCAGTCTCTGCCCCTCTGGAGGAGTGGGCTAGGGATCCAGCCAAACAGAGCACAGAGGAGGCTCCCACAGCAGCCAACAGAGAGAAGCCAGAGGCCATCAGCAGCCTCCACAGATCTGAGACTGAGAAGGCTCCGTGCCCAGACCCCACCAGCCTGGCTCCTCTGGAAATCATTCCACTGGAGGCGGCTTCTCCACAAGCAAGGGTGGAGGTGGGAGGCCCGGGGAACCTGTCTCCTCTGATCCCACCTGCTCCACCCCCTCCAACGCCTCTGGAGGAGGCACCTCGAGTCCAGCTACAGAAGGACGGCCCTGAGAGGGAAGACTCACCAAAGAATTCGAGGACAAGTCCACACATAGACCAGCCAAAACCCAAAGGCAGTCCTGCGATCCCCAGTCTTTGTCAGGGAGACAAGGCCTCTCCCAGACAGTGTGAGAAGCTGAAGTCAAAGAATGCTGCTCCCGATGGAAAAGGTGCTGGTTTTCCAAGCCCAACAAGGGAGGTTGAGCTCTCCCCACCCGGAGAGGGGGATGCAGCCCATTCAACGCAGGAGCCCTCGGACGGCGATGACGATGACACCGGGACAGACGTGGCCCAGCACGGCCTAGAGATGGTGGAGCCCTGGGAGGAGCCCCAGTGGGTGACGAGTCCCCTTCACTCCCCCACCCTGAAAAATGGGCAAGAGGCCCAGGTGCAGGGCCTTCAGTGCCACCGGCTGGAGAAGAGGCTTTCCCACAGACCTAGCCTTCGTCAGAGCCATTCCCTAGACAGCAAACCCACGGCTGAGAGCCAGTGGACTCTCAAGGGCCCCTCCTCCATCAGCTGTGCTAATCTTGAAGCCGAGAGGAACCCCGACCCGCTGCAGCCCCCAGCACCCAGGAGAGAGGTTACTGGATGGGATGAGAAAGCCCTGAGGTCCTTCAGAGAGTTCTCTGGCCTGAAAGGGAGAGAGGCTCTTCCCAGTCAGAAGAGACCGGGTGGTTTGCAGCCCAAACCAGCAGAAACCAGCCCTGTCAGCCTAGCAGAGGGAAAGGAACAGGGGACACACCTGGGGCACAGCAGCCCTCAGACTGAGCAAGGTAGTGTGCCCACACCAGAGAGCAGCAAGGAGAGCTCACCTCGTGTGCAGGACAGCACCCCGCACGAAGAGCATCCCCCAAAGTTACAGCTGAAGAGCACCGAGTGTGGGCCCCCAAAAGGGAAAAATAGGCCTTCTTCCCTGAACTTGGACTCTGCCATTCCCATCACTGACCTCTTCCGGTTTGAAAATGTGGCCTCATTTGGTTCACCTGGAATGCAGCTCTCTGAGCCCGAAAACCCAAAGGTCACCTGGATGACCTCATCTCACTGTAAAGTAGACTCCTGGAGGGTTGACTCCCAGGACTCTCAGGACCTGGACATGGTTGCTCATGCCCTGACAGGCCGCCGTAATTCGGCTCCCGTCAGTGTGTCAGCTGTGAGAACCTCCTTCATGGTCAAAATGTGCCAGGCCAGGGCGGTCCCCGTCATCCCTCCCAAGCTTCAGTACACAGAGATCCCACAGCCCCTGCCCTCTCAGAGCCCAGCGGAAGGTGGGGCTCAGCCTCCGGAGAAGAGCCCAGAAGAACCTGGATCCACTGATGTGACATCCGGGAAACCTGCCAAAGGTGATGCTCCCTCCCCCTCGGAAAGCCCCAAGGAAGAAAAGCCAAAGCAAGACACAGGAACCAAGGGGGCCTTGCCCATGGATGCCACTGCATCCCGCACATGTGAAGGCCCCAGCCTTTCTCCAGAACCAGGTTCGGCTAACCTGCTGTCCACCCAGGATGCAGTAGTGCAATGCAGGAAGCGCACATCAGAGACAGAGCCATCTGGGGACAACCTTCTTTCTTCAAAAATAGAGCGACCATCAGGGGGTTCTAAGCCTTTCCACAGGTCAAGGCCAGGAAGACCCCAGAGCCTAATCTTATTCAGCCCTCCTTTCCCCATCATGGACCATCCTCCTTCTTCCACAGTGTCAGATTCCAAGGTCCTGCTGTCCCCTATCCGGAGTCCCACCCAGACAGTTTCCCCCGGCCTTCTTTGTGGGGAATTGGCAGAAAACACATGGGTCACACCAGAAGGGGTCACGCTTAGGAATAAAATGACTATTCCTAAGAATGGCCAGAGACTAGAGACCTCAACCAGCTGTTTTTACCAGCCTCAGCGGAGATCTGTGATTCTGGATGGAAGAAGTGGGAGGCAGATAGAATGACTTCGCTTCACCTGCTGGTGTCTGAAAAAAACGCATGATTCATTGGGAACTTACTACAGGCCAACTTACCTTTGGTCCAGACACAGGTTACCCAAGGCTAGGCTTGTTTGGGCCTCTTCTTCTCTTCCTTCAGCCTTCTGGCCATTTATTAATCAGTCCATTTGTCAAAGGAAAGGTCACGGGAAGGATCAAGAGATGAAAGTTAGATAAGTCTTTAGGAGAAGGTGGGAAAGGTCAGATAAGGGAGAGGATGCAATGCTTGCCCCAGTGAGATCCGGGGCTGGTCTGTGAGCTGCGTTACTCCCCCATTGGCATTATCTATTCCTGTGGCAAGCTGGATGTGACAATGACTTGTGAAAGAAAGAGAGATCCTTTGTGTTGAAAAATGTTGCTACTGAGGTTTGAAGGCCTCCTCTTTACTTTGAGCTCTTTAATGCGGTGTGAGAGTGTACTCTCCAGAATAGAGCAGATTTGGAAAAGCAAACTGACGCCCACTTAGATCTCCCAGTGGGTGAATTTGCTCATGCTCTTTCCCCAGAATTAGCATAGAAAATCAGCACCCATACTCAAGAGCCACCTCTGAGACAGACACAATCTAAGAAGACTTTCAGGCCATGGCTTTTTATTAATGTGGGACTCCAACTGCCACTACCCTGACCTCTGATTTATAAACCCAATAGCTGGGCAGGATTGCTTCCATTCCAATACCACAGTCTAAAAACAGGATGTCACCTTGGAGAAAAGCCTCCCAACATAGACAGAACTACATTCCACACAGTATGTGGGGCCTTCGCAGAAAACACCCCTAGCTCAGCTACCTCTCCTTCCACACTAGGCTGGGACAGGAGTGCAGGACAAGGTAAGGAGAAGCCCTAGCAGGATAGCCCTACCCCTCGATGGCAGCTGCCCTTCTGAAATGTATTTCATTTTAGCCAGTGGGTGCCTTCCTTCCTCCCTCTCCCTTCATTGCTCAAGAGCAGAGTTGAGGCGCCCTCCCACAATCCCCCTCATCCACCACCCACCCTAGACACGCAAACTTGCCCTTCTCCTGTCTATATAAAAGCAGAAGCAATAAACCAACCTGATTTTGTCAGTTATTTAGAACTTCAAATAGTTCTTTCCTTTTCAGCTGGAGAGAGGAAGAACTAATATAACCTGCTGGCAGATTTTTGGTGCTCCCCGAAAAGGGCTTCATAGGAGCCCTTCTCAAGGCAAAATCCATCAGGGTATTAACACTTTCACACCTTCTAAGACAACTATCTTGTTTGAGAAACGAGAAAAATAGACCTACTTTTAGCCCTATGTACCTCCTCTCAGGTTCACGTCTGGCTGAGCTCTGTCCAGAAGCACAGCCATTGCAGAAATTCCTCTAAGGGCCAGCAATACCTCTGGGCAGACCTCACAACCAAGGCCAGTGCTGGGCTGGGTAGGAGATGAACTCAAGTTACCTCCTCCAGTGAGGAATTGGAAGCTGGTGCCCGGCAACAGATACATATTCCTCTCTCCTTTCTTCCCTGGTAAGCCTTACAGTTTGGAAACCTTGTCCTATACCTTCTAAGCCGGTGTCTATAGCAGGGGCAGGCCAGCTGATGGCTTCTGCTTTCCGAGGCACTGAGATGAGTGAGCAGGGGGAGCAGTCAGTAGGTCTTTGGTCAGTGTCTTTGCATTTTCACTAGATGAGTAAGACGTCGGACCAACAGGCAATGAGATGTCAACCCCTGAGAGAAGTCCTAGGGTACAGCATTTTGCCCCCTAGGGAAGCAAGGTGAAGAAATATAGTGGTGACAGATGAGAAAGGCCATGCTCAGGAGATTTGAAAAGTACATTCCTGCCTTATCAGAAAATGTGGGCGGGCAGGCTCCATAGCAATCTCAGTGCACCATGGTTTCCACGCCTCGATGAAGTCTGTTAGAATTCCAGTTAGAATTCGAGAGAGGGGAGGAACTGCACTTTGCTTCTCCAGCAGAACTCTGAGCCGAGTGATGAAATATTGAAACTATTTTGTGAGTATTTTAATTTGTGTCTGTAACATGTAGGAGCTCTGTTTTTACTTGGACACAGGCTGAGAAGCCACTATTTACATATTAGCAAGTGAGTTCAATTTGCAGCACCCACGTTGCTCTATTGAACGGCTGCCATGTTCTCAAGACTGACATCTTTCATTGGTAGCATCATCTTCAGGAGCCGTGGTGGGCATCTGGATGTCATCCTGAGACACAGTGACAACTGTCTGGAGATATTTCCTACTCTGGGCTTCCCTCCCCAGTCACTACAGAGGCCTCAGGAGCCGACTCACTTCTCAGGGTCCCGCCGCTGCAGTGTGGGCTTCTGTTTTGACTAACACCCAGCCTGTCAACTGTCATAACCTTCCTGTGGCCTGGGCGAGCCTGGCGCTGAGAAAATGCCATTCCAATGCAACGAAAACATATTTTACTCCTGGAATTGTTCCTCAAAATGCCCTGAATTACCTATCTGGTCACCCACTCGGGACTGAAAGCTAAACCCCCTGAGAATGGCTGGCTGGGAATCAGATCCCATCCAGGGGAGGGGCTGCTGTGTTTAAGGGGACCTACAGAGTGCACCAGAAAGGGCTGCAGAACCAGTTCTCAAAGGGCTGTTTCAATGATCAGTCCCCTAAATGGGCATGGCTGATTTTAAATGTCAAATTTGAAGTGTTTTCTTTCAGTGTTAATGGTTGCTTTAAGAAGGTAATAGCCTATATTTATTTGCAAAATGGCCTTCCCAGGCCAACTTTTTTTTTTTTCCAAAAGGGAATTGGTTTTTATTCTCTGCTTCACATGGAATATGAAGAGACCTGACCAAGAACCCCATTAAGATACTGTTAGCCTAAAATTCAAGATATTGATTATGTAAAAATTCTGGATTCTGGAGAAATAGAAAAATGTAAACATCATTCCCAACATTTATCAAGAGCTTTAGAACTCTTAAATCCTTGAGGAGCCTAATGAAAAAGAGGAGAGGGATGGTAGCAAATGAAACAGCCTATAAACAACCAAGAGCAAAATTTAAAGCCATTAAGTTACCAAATGAAAGAGTAAGGGGGGAAATGTAGCAACTAGCATCTTTTAATAGTATTGTTAATAGTGTTCAAGTCACCTACTGACTGTCATCAAATTAAACGCAATTGCAAACCCAATTGAAAGCACTAGGGAAGACACTTAGGCACTGAGATTTTTGCTTTGATCGTTTAAGAAAAATAGAGAGTAGTAACTATGAACAAATAGTTCTGAGATTTTGTGTGATCTTAGCTGGTTTGGGTTGTGAAGTCCTGTTGGTGCAATGTAATACCAGTGTTCCATTCTCCTTGAGAGTTGTTAGGTACTTCCATGGTCATAGAATGGGTTAACTCCTGTCGATGATGAAGTGAGAGGTCCAATGTTTAGCACATGATGATCACATTTGACTAAAATTGGGTGGGACAGTCGTTTGTCTATACAGGCTGTGGGTTCCTGCCTGAAGAGGTACTGGGGAACATGACTCATTTATCTGGGATTGGAATAGGAGAGGTTCAGGGTCGGTCCAATTCCCACCAGGATTGATTAGAGCTAGATTCTGCCTGTCCTATCTGATGACAGTATGAATCTTGGGGTTAAGTGCTTCCAGGAGTATGACTTTAGGTACTTCCAGCAGGAAGATCAGCTCAAAATGTGGAATAACAAAGAACATGTACTTTTCCAACACCTTTTCTAGCGAAGTCAGGCCAGAAGAGGGAGCTAGCATGAGGAAGGGGGATTGTAGAAGGGTAGTTGCCTGGGATCAATGTCAGTCCAGAAAGGATAAAATTGGGGAACAACCAAAGATTGATGGGCACACAGTAGATCATTTAGTAGCCTGGAGGTTCATGAGCAAATAAATGCAGGGATCACTTCTCTATGAGGCCAAAGGAGGATGTAACTAAATAAAAGAAATTCATGACAAATAGCCATGCATTTTACTGGATGAATCACAATGCTTTGCAATAACTTAATGCCATAGTACTTCCTGGCGTCTAATTCTGCAAGGTAAAGCACTTTTTCAAAGAAGTTTATTAGAAAGCAACATGATTTCAGCCTGTTTGTTGAGCTTGACGAATATGATTCCAAAGACATAATCAAAATGTTTTTCTATTAAAAAATATATTAAACCTATCCATAGAGACATTTATGTGTAATTAAAACAGATTGTTATGCTTTACAAATGTACTCTAATAAATGATATAAAATGCAATACCTATGATGGCACTATGAACTGGAGGAGGACACGGGGTCATCAAAATCGATGCTAGGAAAGGGGAATTATGTGCATCAGGCTCATTGTTCTAGTTTCTGTTTGATGTCATTTTTTATTACTTCAAAGTATGGTTTCACAGCAAAGTCCTGATGATTATACATATATATTTTATTTCAAAGAGGAAGGGAGAGAGAGAGAAACGTCAGTGATGAGAATCATTGATTGCTGCCTCCTGCACACCCCACAGTGGGGCTCAAGCCCACAACCTGGGTATGTGCCCTGGCCGGGAAGTGAACCATGACCTCCTGGTCAACGCTCAACCACTGAGCCACACCGGGTAAGCCTGATGGCTTTCTTTAGTAAATTTTCTTGTTTTACCTCTTAATAATTGTCAACATTTGCAGCTTCACTCTCTTATAGTTGCAATCACACATGTCACCCAAGATACCCAATATAAGTCAATGGCTATTGTAATTGAAAAGTGAGAAGAAAAGAAAAGTTGTTGCTTCTCAAAACTCCACAGCTTAAGAAGTTTGGATCCACCTACACCAAAGTGAACTCAATTTTTCTATCACCTGAGTCAGTCAAGGGGGACTAGTCTTTCATTTGAATGATTATTTTAATGCTCTAGGGATTAAAAAAGCAAAAGTTTGTTATCTTGGCATAGATTATCACAAAAAATGGGGGGGGGTACTCAATATGTCAAAATGAGACTTTTAGGAAAACAGTTATGCAACCCAGGCTCACAAGCCTGTGATATTTGCAGTAAAAGATGTCACAGTCAAGGGGATAAAAATAAGATCATTTTTGTAACAATATTCCATTTAGATCATCACACTTCCTAGGCCTGCTCCTGTCAGCCCTCCCTACTGCCCTAAATGCCTTTTTCTTCTAGACACTCCCTGGTCCCCCTCCTGCTTCCCTCTCCTACAACCCCTCCCTTCCACCCCAACTGACCTCACAGTTGCCCTCACTCCTCATCTTTCCCAGTTGTTCTGGAGCCCTTCTCTCCTTACAGCCTCTTCTCTGAAGGTTGCCTCTACTTCCTGGACTTCAGTAAAACTTGACACTCCCCTGAGGACCCTTTTTTTTTTAAGTGAACATATCAAGAATTTATCCTATCTAATAATAGACAAACATGGTAATTGACCATACCTCCGCTATGCTTCCGATTGGCTAATCAGCAGGATATGCAAATTAACTGCCAACAAAGATGGTGGCTGGCAGCCACGCAGTTGAAGTGAACATGAGGCTTGCTTGCTCCAGTGATGGAGGAAGCCAAGGTTCCCTGCCTGCCGAGGCCCAGCTCTGAGCTCCAGAAGCAACAATGTTTCAATTATAGAAGCTAAACAAATCCCAGATACCTGCTTTCAGCCGGCTGCGGCCTCAGAGCTGGAGCGACCAGGACAGCAACAATGTTTTAATT
>NW_006285722.1:204238-209937 GCF_000327345.1 Myotis davidii
CACCAGAGGGCAGACGCTCAATGCAGGAGCTGCCCTCTGGTGGTCGGTGTGCTCCCACAGGGGGGAGCTCTGCTCAGCCACAAGCCAGGCTGATGGCTGCCAGTACAGCGGTGGTGTTAGGAGCCTCTCCTGCCTCCTCAGCAGCGCTAAGGATGTCCGACTGCAGCTTAGGTCTGCTCCCCACTGGCAAGTGGACATCCCCCGAGGGCTGCCAGGCTGCCAGAGGGATGTCTGATTGCCAGCTTAGGCCCAATCCCCCAGGGAGCAGACCTAAGCCAGCAAGTGGTCACCCCCGAGGGGTCCCAGACTGCCAAAGGGCACAGGCCGGGCTGAGGGAACCCCCTACCCCAGAGTGCACAAATTTTTGTGCACCGGCCTCTAGTTGTCATATAATAAAACAAAATATGAAGCTTAGAACTGGATCACTTGACCTTTTTTCTTCTTCTCCCAGTTCAAAATGCTTGCATCTCTTCATAGCCAGCGTTCTCTTAGATCTGCATTTAGGCTCAACACATTCAAGTCTCAGCACAATCTTCTTTGTAGTTTTAACCTTTTTTCAGAAAATCGGCTTACTCTGCCCACCATAGCCACTCTGCCTCCTGTCAGAATGCCGCTTCCCCTGCACATACAGAGAAGCCTTGCCCTTCTTGTACTGTGTTATTTGTGGGGTTGATGCTTGCCACACCCCTTACAGAAAGTTCGGCGGGTTTTAGGAACGTTCACCATGTTTGTGAACATTACCGACAGGACAAAGTGGAGGACCCTTCTTTACCTGAAAAAAAAGGTTGCACATTTTCCCAGGTTACATAGACTACAGAGAGCTGAGATGTTCTCATTTCCCACTTCTGTATCATTGCATCTTTCCATCTCATAGAAAAATCTGTCCACCAAAATGTATGGCCTCCAGCTACTATAACATTTACCATTCTTTGTGGCCATGGTATAGTCAATGTCCCAGATTTCCAAGGGTTAGGCACCAGGCTTCCTGTTTCCTCTCTGCCTCGTCCCACACCATTCTGGATGACTTCAATGTTCCTGAGGAAAACCCACCCGTCACCTTTGCCACAATTGCTAACAGCTTTTACTTCTACTCATTTTTGGCCATTTCTCCCAGTTACACATCAGGTCGTTTTACAACCCAGAATGCTATGGTCCTATCCTCATATTCCATTCTCAGGACCTTTCTTACCCTTGCTCCTTTTTTCCCTCCTACTTGCTCAAGATTAGTAATGCCTGGCTCATCCCTACTCTTTCTGACAATAACCCCACCAAACTGCCTTCCCTAGCCTTTTGAGACCCCAAGGTGCATCATCTCAACTATTCTCACCAGCACCATTAACTCCCTGGACTAATCCTTTAGCCATGCCTACTTGGCAAACCTCCAAACTAGAATAGGACCCTTACCATCTATCTTCTCTACTCCTTTACTATGTCTTTTAGACCAGAGTTCATAAAACTATGGAAGGAGAGCCTTTGGAAATTTATGGTTCACCACCTCACCAGTGGCCTCGTTCCCAAAACTCACAAAGGCTATCCCACTATTCCAAACCTCTCCCACATGGATCCCCTCACCCCCAAATTGATAATTGCTTCTTACTTCACCATAGGTTTCAACTATCAGATGTTTCTTCCCCCTCCGCAGCCATTTCCCTTATCCATATGTGTATACCTAAGTTCCCTTCTAGCTCAGAGGTGCTATTCCTCTTCTCAAGGGCTCTAAAGAACCTTCTTTCCAAGTCATCCCTTCATTCCCATTCTCTGCTTTGGACCAAATGCTGCCTGACCTCCACTCCCTTTGCTCCATTAAAATTTCTCTTACTAAAGTAACCAATGATCTAATAACCAAATTCAAGTCAGTTTTCTAGTATATTTGATATTGATCATTCCTTTTCTTGAAATTCTAGTTCACCTCTTGGAAGGAGGTGACTTTCATTTTCTTACTCTTGTTCATTTGAAAGTTTCCTCTTCTTGTTATTCACCAGAATTCTGCCCTTCCTTCTCTTTTCACTCCACATATTTTTCCTACATCAGCTTCTACATGCCCGTGGCTTTTTCTATCACCCACAGTGGTGGCATCCCACCTTCCACTTTCTCTTGCATGGATTTTTTTAAATGGTTGGTTAATTGGTCTCTGCTGTGAGTCTCCATTTGACATCCCTCCATTTTCCAAACCTATCCTACATTTTGCTGCCAAAGTTGTCTAACAGAGGATAAGTGGTTCTCTTCAAAATCACCTTCAGACTATCTTAAACCAGACTTACGGGCTCCACTGAGTTTTCTGACTCAGAAGGTTTAGGATAGGGCTCAAAATTTTCCGTTTCTAACAAATTCCCGGTTAGATGATGCCAATGCTGCTGGTCGACAACTCTTTCAGAACCCTTGACCTGAGAATCCGCTGGGTTATAATTTCTCAGCTTAAAATCTTTCATTAGCTGTCTTCCGCCTATGAAAAGTTCCCAGACCTATCTGCTTAAAAATTACCTGTGTGTGCACCACATTGCCAGCAATGGGATGTGTCACGACAGCAGATGTCAAGAGTTAAGCTAATATTTTTCTCTAAAGTACACCTGAAATGAAAAATCTTTAGTATATACCATTTGTAAACAAAATTGCACTTGATTTTACTTTTTAAAATGATCTGAATTACACTGTAACAGTTTCTTTCTCTCCCTTGCTCTTTTTTCTTTAATTATTGGTAAAACCAGAATTTTGTTCTACATAGAAAGTTCATGGCGTTTTTTAATGTAAGAAATTTTAACAAAATTTTAAAAAAATTACGTGAAAAGATGTGTATTATTGGGCTCCACCCTCAAGATGTTGCCTTAGAGAGTCTGATGCCGTATCCAAGGGTCACCCCTTTGAGAACCTGCAATCTACAAACCCCTTAATGTGGAATTCAAGTCCTTCTCTATTCCTTGCCTACCTCTCCAGCATTATTGAACTCATTATTTAAAAACCAAGTGCAAACTCATGCCTCGACTTTTTGTATATCTTGTTCTCACTGCATGAACCCCACCTTCCTCACCCATGTGGCAATCATCTAGTCCTCCCCCAAAATGCACCATGTTACTGCTGCAAAAAAGCCTTCCAAAGAGGCTGCTCACCCTCTTTTCTGTCTCTCTTCTGTATCTTGCATATATTTCCTTTACTGAAAACCTTTGTGTTGCAATTATTGACTTGTTTGCCTTCTATTAGTTAAACTCTTAACATCACTCTCTCTGGCACCCACAGTGTCTGGCATAGATACTCAGTAAACAGAAATGGGTGGTGAGGTGATGGTAATTGATAGGGAGCGGAGGGAAGGATGCTTAGGGAATACAATATGGAACCAGAGTAAACAGAATACTGAGGAACATTTCCACCATGCTCATGCCTTGAACGACCCACCTCTGACACATTTACCCACCTTAAGCCACCCAGATAACTAAAACTGGTCAAACATCTTTTCCTTTCCCTGTATCCCAAGTTCACCCAATTGATCCTTTCCCCCACACACACCATAAACATATAAACATATGTTTTATATGTTTCCCAACATATAAACAATTACCTAAAAAAAGGGGGCCTTCTTTAATGGGCATGTACCTCCTCCTATCACTAAGCAAGATGGTATCCTTTCTTTCACATGATCTGTAAATCATAGGTCACACAGGTAACTGGTAATTTTTCTCTCCCCATCAGAATGTGATACCTACAAAGGACAGCTGAAATGAGCCGGAGCATGATGAACTGAAGGGTTTCTCTCCCTGATGCTGTCGTATCTGAGAGCACTTTTGCAATCCCACTGACCACAGTTTTTCTTTCTTACATTCTTTCATTTGTTTAGTCAACCTGGCATCTGGTTCTCCTGTGCTGCTCCTTTAGGATATGGCCAAGACAGGTCAAACTAGAAGGGGGAATGCTGTCAGCTTACAAGACTAGTCTATGATCTCTAATCAGTTCATCTGGGCTACTTTTCAATGAAAGAGCCAACTTGGGACTGTTTTGATGAGACATCCTTATGTGCAGGCCACCCATTCTGCTTTTAGCTGTCAAGTAATCTCATCAAAATGTTTATCAAAAGAAGCATATCTTCAAGATTCTAAGGAAAGATGACAGCTTTCCCACCCTCTCCCACCCCAAGAACCACCATAGTTAGGTTGAACCACTTCACATAAAAATACAATACACTGGTTATCTTACTATTTCCCCAATATGCCAAAATTGTTCCCACCTCAGGGCACTGCCCTTGCTGTTACTATAACATGGAATTCTCCCCAAAGCTACTTACATGGCTCAGTCTTGCTTCTGGTCTTTGCTCAAAAATCATCTGAGATGCCTTCTAGCAAAGCTATTCATTATACTTCCTATTTTTTTGCCCTGATTTATCTTCTCTTGACCACAATACCACCAGGAGACATTATAAATTTATTTATGGCACCATTTATAACCGTACCCTCTAATCCCCATATTGTAAACCATGAGGGTAGGGTTTTGCAGTTCTTATTCACAAGACTATGTCTTCCAATGACTAAATAGTGCCTAGTGGTCAATAAAGATTTTTTTGTTTTGTTTTCTTGTTAATCCTCACCTAAGGATATTTTTCTCATTGCTTTTCAGAGAGAGTGGAAGGGAGGGGGAGAAACAGAGAAAAACATCAATGTGAGAGAGACACATCGATTGCTTACCTCCTGCTCACCCCGGATCGAGCCTGCAACCGAGATACGTGCCCTTGGCTGGAATCGAACCTGGGACCCTTCAGTCCACGAGCCAACACTCTATCCACTGAACCAAATCAGCAAAGGCAATACATATTTTTTGGAATGGCCAAATAGACTCAGACTGAATGCCAAATAGTTTTACTTTAAAAAAAAAAGTATGAGGCAAAATATTTAAGGCAAAAATTATTAATTTAAACATAGTCACCGTGGGTAGCTGTATACACACCTACTACTCACAATGCTGCCTTTGCTAAAAACCTGCTGGGAATTCTGCAAGAATTGTTTTCGGAGCCAGTTGATGAATTACATGATTGATCTTACTTCATATTGTGTTTCACCAGCTTCACAAAGTAAAAAAGCCAACCAAGAACAGAAATATAAGAATATACTGAGGCTCTCAGACAAGGCCTCAGAAGTTTGGATGACTGGTGACATCAATTGACTAAGTATATTACATCTCAAGAACATGGACTGAAAAGGGTTAATGCTCACAAACCTGAATGTTCCGGGTGTGAAATTAAACACACACATTTTGGGCACAGACCAAATTATTAGAGGACAAAGAAGTAATTTCTTAGAACTTACTTCCACTCATAACTTCAAACATGCCGCCATGCATGGGCTGCTGCTAAACTGTGTCTATGACTATTTAGCAGAGGACTCACCCATTCTCCCAGGTACCTAGTGTTTTCAACCTGCCCACACTCCAGCCCACATGGCACGTGCACTCATCTTCTCCCACTGATCTGGCCAGTCTTAAAGACTTTCTGTCTTAAAAAGTATTATTTCAAATAGCTAAAAACAAAAAGATAATCTTTAGAGACCAAAGAAATAAAAGAACAGGGCAGACGACAGCAATATCCTAAGATTTAGGACAGTAGCTTATTCAAAAGTATATTTAAATGGTATAGGGCAGAAGAGATCACTGAGTTTCTACCTCAGAAATGCTTCCTCTCTGTAGGCAACAAAGAGAATCCCACTCAGGACTATGTACCACCT
>NW_006285722.1:209962-233796 GCF_000327345.1 Myotis davidii
TTCTATTAGCCAACTGAAGAAAGAATGGGTGTTGGCAGGCAACTCCACTGATCTCCCTTTCTGTAGCAATAAGGCCGACTGAGGACTAAAGATAACTAGAAGGATTGAAAGAAAAGTGAACACTGCAAAGTATGATGTCAAGAGATATATGACATGTGTTCATAAATGAATGAGTTATTCTGAAGCCATACAAACAAATCAATTTCTTTACTGGAGAGGCACACCTCTCGGATGTATATTATTCAAATGTACTAACACATGAAAGATCACATCACCTTGTTTATGGATACATTTAATATCCCTTACCCTTCCCACTTTCGAAACATAATAGTATACAAAATATAAAATATCTTAAATATTTATAAAAATCGCAAGAAAAAAAATAGAACGTATGAAAAATATTTTTATCTGAGTTCTCCCTCATTGTTGAGAGGCAGCTTAGTTTGCCTTCAGTTCATAACTGTTGAGTGGATAGGAGTATGCCCTGCCTAATACGATTCTGTCCCGGAGAAGCTTAAATAAAACATAGTAATTGCAGAAGAGGATGAGAGCCATGGAAAGCGTGTGGTTCCACTTCTCCGACCGCAGTAAGGAATAGAGCTGGTAGAAGACGACACTGCCCTCAATGAGGATAAGCAGATTCAACAGCCTTAATGGACGATGAAACAGGAACTGTAAGGAAATTTAAAAAGAAAATGTCATTTCATAGAGACAGGCTATAATTGTTCTCACTTTTCCTAAAATAATCTATTTATAGGTTCCTCTATGCCATAAAAATGGATCTGCTTACTAAGTGTCAACCAGGCTATTTCTTATGGTTAGAGACCCAAACCTTTTCGTTTTTGCTCAAAATTTATTGATGAAATAAATTTTATATTTCAATACCCCTGAGATACAAAGAGGGATTATACCTAAAAGAACTCTGCCTCTGAAGATTTTTCTTAGATTATATTTTAGGTATATATTTTGAGATAACCAAAAGTATATTTACCTAAGATAGGAGCTAGATAAAGGACCAAATGGGAAATATTTTAGACTTAGCAAGTCAAGAGGCAAAAACTGAGGATATTTGTAGGTACTTATATAACCATTTAAGACATAACCATTTAAAATTTAATGTGAGTTTGTGGGCTAGTCCAAGACAAACTAAAATATCAATACAATAATTTATTAATTTATCTTTAAGATTTTTTTACCCACCATGGTCACTGACTCAAATCCTCTACACCACTTATTTCTAGTGTTTTGTTTTGTTGTTTTTCTAGCTATCAAGAAGAATGCAGAAACACAGGACAATGAGGAAGAAAGAAAAAATTAGTCATAAATAAAGTTTGGCTAAAAACAGGGCTCAATGTTTTCACTTCAACCAAATTCTTCACTCTAAGAGACTAAATCCTGGTTTACTTATAAAAATGCATTAATGAATAGAAACACAGAAGTTACAGATAGCAAATTGCTATATGGTAGTATATCACATCTAAAAGAACTAATTTAGATCTCAAATCTGAGAATCAAGCCAAATTATCATGATAGCTCTAAAAGATAGCCAGCTTCTCAGGGTCCTTTGGAAGAAAGAAAATGTTTAACCTGGGTTTTTTACATGATATCCAGAAGTATCCTGTATAAAAATTGACTCAGAATTAATATTCTTAATGGACTCAGTCAATTTCAGATTGTATGGCAATTATAACAATTATAATTAAATGTGCTAGTAAGCTATAAACTGAATAAGTAAAAAAGGTGAGTACAGGCTTTAAATTCTAACAGCTATTTTAAATGAGTTTTCTCAAATGTCAGTGTGCCTGAGAATCATTTCCAAACATGTAAATGCTGCAAATTCCTGGGATCCTTCAGAGATTCTGACTCAGAAGGCTGAGGCTGCAGCCTCCGTCACTGGTTTTAAAGGGTGAGCCAGGTGACATATGCAAGTGGCCCACGGACCACTTTGAGAAGCACTGATTTACCTGTTTGGTCATGCACAATCAGTAATAAATTAACATTCCTAAAACTCCTTTGGATTCCATCCGATTCTCCAGCTGTCCAGTGCTAGCAAGGAAAATACTTACTTTTCAATCAGAAAATTCTAATACAACACCTGGTTATTGTAGGTTTCCAGGGGACAGCGAAGGCCAACAGAATTAATGGCCTCTGAGATTCAGCTGGCTGAATTAAATACTCTGCACAGAAACCAAAGGCTTATGCAATGTGACTTAAGTCCACTCCTCCATCATAAGGCAATCCCACAGGAAGCCAGAAAGAGATGCTTCTAGTCTCCTCACTCAAGGGTCTTTCACCTTCCGCATGCTCCTCCCAACCTCCACCCTGCCCCACCCTTCCTGGTATTTACAAACATCCTGCCCTGATTCAAGTCCACATATTTAATTGCAAGACCTTTAGTAGCAAACACCTGCAGAACTAGAAAGGTCATGTACCCTCACAAGGAGCATAGTAGGAAGGGAGAAAAGAATACAGGTATCTCAAAACAATGGTCTCCAATTATTTTTTAGAATATGATCTCCATTTAAAGGTAATGCACTGACTATGGGCATTTTTATTAAGAACGGTCCCTGCATGCACCTTCTTTCCCCATTCTCAATGGTCATCTGGCCATTCTCAGATAAGTAAACACTTCTGTCCCCTAGAGACAGAATTTCTGGAAAACTGAAAGATCAAGAACATAACCCAAGGCATAAATTCAAATGGAAGAGAAGCTGTGTTTAGTGGGTGTCTATTGCTTTTTCCTTTTTAACTTTTAAGCCTTTTTCCCTTTTAATATAGAAAAAAGTTAGGCTTCAGATCATGGCATCTGTCTGACTTTCCAAAGGGAAGTCAAGGTATTTTAAGGAGATGATACATATCACAGATACAAAAACAGAAAAACAAAACCCATCCCATTACATTACTATATTAAATATTGCTTAAGGATGCACAGATACAATATAATAAGGATACCATTAAATCAAACTATTACAAATAAAAATTATAAGATGAAAAGGGCAAGTCTTAAGTAACTGTCCACTCATATCAAGTAATACTACTAGACTCAACAAATTCGGATGTAACTAGGGAAACAAGTTGAAGCTGGGATAATGGTATTTGACCTTGAAGCTGCCTTTCAGAAGACAGTTCCAAAGGACAAGGGCCATTATTATAGAAGCAATAATTACCATGTACTAATTCCCTAGTATGTGCCACACACACACAGGCCTCCTAAACTTACCCCTAAGCTTATGTTTGAAAACAAATAAGCGGTACTTGCATAAAAGCGGGCATGGGATACATCGGAAGGCACTGCCACGTTGTAGGGCCCCATGGCTCTATATAAGCATCTGCTATGTCGCACCAGCACCCCTTGAGGCCATATTGTGTTTTCTGACCAACTAAGGGAGAAAGAAATGCAATGTTAGCATACTGGCAATTACAGATAAGGTAGTGTCTGGCAAGCCAGCTATACGTCTATGGAAGAAATTAAGTATTTCAGGCTTCATCTGCCTGAATTCTGAAAAAACAGTTTCCCATGGTCAAACTGGAAGGAGTTAAAAAGGATTTGTTATTATAACTTCATTGCTATACAGCAGAGAGAAGCTGCAAAGTGATACAGCTTGCTCAGTGGCAAAGGACTAAGAGGTTTAGGAGAACGAGCAAAAATAAATCTGTAAGTAAGGCATCTAAGAACCAGAAAATCAAATGTAAGCAAGTGGATTGTCATCTGAATCCCATGTGAGCAGAGTCTACTGGTGGAAATGCTAGAGGGAACAAACAAGACGAAAAAGTGGATGGCTATAACAGGAGTGGAGAAATTAACAGGCTGTCAAGTTAGCATGACATGTACTGCAGAATTATAAACCAAAGAGCTACATAGAAAATCAGTTTATTACATACTTGGAACACTTCACATAAGCAAGAAGCTAGATAGAAGAACACAGAGACACACAAGGTATAGACACAGACTTCTCTTGTTACTGCTTTCTTGGTTTATTTTTATAGAGGTTTCTCTAGGAAAAAGAAGTTATGGAAGAAGCTTCATTCTTCCCAGCACCAATGTAATGGAGTTGGGGTGGGGATGGGAATTTTCAGGTTAAGCTTTTTTAAAAAAACTAAGTTAATCCATGTCTTCCTGATTTTGGAAAAGTTAGTTTCCTAAGAGAAGAACTGGGACAGCATTTTAGATATGTTAAAAAAAATTCTAGCACCCTGAAGCTTTCCCAGTTCAGAAAATGTTCCGTCAGCCTTGCTCGCACTTACCAGCATTAAAGTGACGATACACCTCATGGCCATGTGCCATCAGGAGCCTGAAGATGTACAGTACTAGTACTGTGGATTGTATTTTCAATTTTTATTGAAATTTGTCCTTTGCCCACAGTCGGGTTTCTCTCAGCCTGGCCCAATCTCTTTCAGTTCCTGGGCTTGAAGGCCTGTGCTAATCTGTATCAGACATCAAGGCAGATAATTGAAGGGAGGACTGTGAAGGGGAGAGGGAAGGGAAGGTCACCTCAATCTGTCCCACTTAATTAGGGAAGAATTTCTAGGTGATGAAATTTGTGAAATGTTCAAATTATAAAAAGGGAGGAAGATGAAGATGGTCCAGATCTGAGAGAAAGGCATGATGAAGGCTCATTAGTGAGAGAACAAAGGGTTATAAAGTTAGCCATTTTGGGTCAGAGGAACCATGCAGAGAAATGACTGACAAGGGGACACCAAGGAAAGAATACTCAGAAAGAAATCAATTGGAGGCAGTTTTCATTAAATACTGGAAAAGTAGGGAAATATTCATTAGCAAGTTTGGAAAGAAAAAATTAATTAAAAGTACAGAAAAAACACAAACTTGCATTTATTAGAAAGAAAAGATGAGAGAAGGAAATTCCAGCTACCTAAGCATGAGATGATTAGCTAGCACCTGTTTAGCTGTGGCAATGAAGATGAAAAGATGCTCTTATAGTCTTTTAAAGAGAATTAAAAATATATCATGACTCTGAACTTGGGCAAAGGGTTAAGACTGAAAGAAAACTCCAAGATTATAGCTTGGGAAACAAATCAGACACTCTAGAGTGATTGGGCAGGTCAAAGGTAGGAGGCATTTAAGAAGGGACTAAGGATGGTGGTGGAAATGAGTTAATGTCCCCTGTGTTCAGTTTAGAGTGATGACAAGCATCCATGTAGACAAAAACTAAAAATTAAATGTTCAAAGCCAAGAACAAGAATGACATATAAAGCAAATAAACATGACCAGCAGCATGTAGAAAGGTGTTATATGATTTTACCCTCTGGCCTACTCACATGTGCTGTGGAGCATTGCTGTAGGACCCATGTTCAAGCTTCTGCCACTTGCCCAGATGAGCAGCTGATTTATGTAGCAAATCGCAGTATTTGGATGGCAGCAGCTGTGTGGTAAGCATGACAAAAGCATTGATCCATACCATAATGAGGTGCTCGCACGACCAGCGCATGTCATAGTACTGGGTACTCTGGAAGAGATTAGAAGAGAGAGAAATGACCCATGTACCAGTGAACAAGAAGGCAGAGATGGGTGTGTGTACATATGCCCTGCAGACAAATGCCACACTGAGTCACACATGCACTGGTTGTCTGCTGTCCGTGCAGAAAGTTCAAGAGCAGGCTCCTCCAAAATCCTTCAACCTGACTTTCTGACTGTGAGTTAGGGCTGGGAGGGAGAGGCAATTGCATCTTAAGTGCTTCCTTTCTAGAAGAAGTGAGAGCTCTCTGAGAATGACCACTCCGGCTGCAGATGTGCTTCTCAACAAGTGAAGGAAAGGCACTAAAATGTGCCAAAGGATTTTGGGCCCAGTGACATCCAGACCATTTTTCTTTTCTACTGAAGTAAATTGAAGTTTAGATAGAGGTTAGATTAAAATCAAAGAAACTCCTGATAACCATGTTAAGATCAATCACAGTAGGCTAAATTTTATTGAACCTTGGTCCTCTTTTAAACTACTACATACTAATACTATTATAAGTACAAGTTTTATTCTCCCGGGAAACTGAAAGGAAAAAAACTTTAAAAAAAGGAGGGGGGGAGAAAAAAAGAAGGGACCACCACGGGTGCATCACATATATGGAAATACCTATCCGCCAACCAGGAGCGGTATTAGTGCACTCCAGATGCAGCCGAACTCCACCATCCAGGCTGCCAAGGGGGAGACAGAGAAAAGGGGGATTAAATAAGAAATACCCAGATTATGTCATTCACACACAAATCGAGGAAGCACATAAAACCACTTACCTTCACAAAACATAGGGGGAGAAATGCAACATAGTAGGCACTGAAGAGGGAGTTGAAGAGAACTTCCTTGATTCTGTGGTTGAAATCTGCTTTCAGACATTCTACTTCATTGCGAATGAGGTCTGGAGATAAAGGGCAGCTGTGGGTGGGGATGGGTGTAGCATTATTAAATTGTTCTTTGAGAGACTCCAGCAACAAGGAGAGGAAGTCTTTGGATTTGGCCAAGCCACCCACAGTTGAGGCACTTTCCTCCACTGCCTGGTGCTGAACCACGTAGTTATAGTCTGTGAGAAGAAGATGAGCTCTACTATCTTGGTGGAAACAGCAGAGAGGAACATAAACACCAAACCTGCAGAAAAAGGTGAACATGAAAATGAGGCCACAGATGCCACCTCACGTAGATCACATATCTATGTTAGTAAAACAGTCAGGATCCACCAGAGTGAACATAATATATCGGGGATTTTGCTGATGAAAAATTCATTATTTGGGAAGCTCTTTAACTCATTTCTTCCCACAAAGGCAATATATTCATTGTAGATAAAACTACAGAAAATCAGAATGACAAAATACTAATCACCTAAAAATAACCATTTTTATAATTAGGTGCACAGACTTTATACTTTTTCCTATGTTTAGCATCATATAGTATGAACAGTTTTATATCCTGCTGTTTTAACTTTGGGTGTATTGAGCATTTTCTGTCATTAAGTACTTTTCTGTAACAATTTTTAAAGATACTATAGTATTTTCATATAGTTGTACTATAATTTACCCATTTCTCTCTTTCTGGAAACCTACACTGTTTCTTATTTCCCACTACCATAAATATCAATGGGATAAGCACTTTCCTATACAGATCTTTGTGTGCATCTGGTAATTTTCGAATACCTTGCCCTTCACATAGTTTTCTTTCCTAGTCAGGAATTCCCTGCCTCTCCACTACATCACCCACCCACTCCCAAAGGCACTCCTAATTCCCCTTGCCAGGTTATTTTTCTCCACAGAACTTACCACTCCATACATTTTACATGTTTATTATTTGGTGTGGTTTTTTTTTTCCTTTGGTCTATATTTCCTTCACTACAATGTAAACTCCATGGACCAGAGATTTTAGTCTGCTTAATCCACTGCTATATCCTTGATGCCTAGAGTTGTGGCTGAACCATACTAGGCACTCAGTAACTATTTGATAAAATAATTTTAAAATTCCACAAGTATGATAAATTTCTACAAGCAGAATTACTTGGTTACAAGAACTGAATCTTTTTCATAACTTCTTAGTTATTCCAAACTTTGGTTCCTTAAAATTTTTTTAAAATACTTCCCTAAGTCCTTATTAAGTAACTAGAGGCCTGGTGCATGGAATTCATGCACAGGTAGGGTCCCTAGGCCTGGCCAGCGATCAGGGCCAATCAGGTTCCCCACCTCCGAGCTGAGTTGTTCTAATTACCTAAACAGACAGCCAGTCAATCCTACATGTGCCTAATACCAGCTAAGATCAGGAAAGCCTCCTGACTTCCAGCTGACCCCAGCACATGCAGAGTAAATACATATTGTAGCATGCTACCTTGGTTTTGTGGTTTGTTACAGCATTATGTGGCAATAGACAACTGATACAGGATAGAAAGAAAGTGGAAATTTAGCATCAAAGGCTTAGACCAGGGAGCACTCTGTAAGATAAAGGAAATTATTCATTAAAGAACATTTAGAGGGTTAATAAAATGATTCAACTTCCATTTTGAAAATCATTCTAGCTACAATGAAAAATGGAGTAGAGGAGGGGAAAATGGGTTATCAGAAGACTAGGTGGAAGTTTAGCATGTAATAGCAGAGATTAACAACAGGGGACAGATTCAAGATAAATATACGCGCTAAAACTGTAAGTCTTTGGACTAACTTATCGTAAACTGAGAAGCGATTTGAGAATCACATTTATTTTTTTTTAGAGGCAGAAAATAATCCCTTTCTTTTTTAACCTATAAATAAACAATAAAGATGTAGTTAATGCCACTGTCTAGTATTTTAAATTTCTCATAATTTTTAAACTGAAGTTAGATAAAAGTTATACAACTTTTGAAAAGTAAAGAAGGTAAATATATTTCAACCTAAAATTTGTTTAAATTACAAGACTATTTCATTGTTTTACAGGGGTGTGGAGAGCTTTCAAGAATAAGGGAGCTTCTTTATATACCTAAATTGAAATGAAAAGGCATGCTAGCCATTTTGATAATGGTAATCCTATTAAACCTGAACAAAATATTCCTTGATATACTCAAAATTATCCTTTCAAATCAGATAAAATTAACCTTCTAACCCAGCGGTTCTCAACCTGTGGGTCGCAACCCCTTTGGTGGTCAAAGGACCCTTTCACAGGGGTCGCCTAAGACCATCCTGCATATCAGATATTTACATTACGATTCATAACAGTAGCAACATTACAGTTATGAAGTAGCAACGGAAATAATTTTATGGTTGGGTCACAACATGAGGAACTATATTTAAAGGGCCAGAAGGTTGAGAACCACTGTTCTAACCGATTCAACCAGCTGTTGTTAGTAAATACAATAATTATCTGTTTTCAAATCAAAGCACCTACAATGTTAATCTAGACATATAGAAACAGATTTATAATTGTTTACACAATATAATTAGACCTACCCACAGTACAATCAATACAAAGCCCCTTCTTGCCATCCTTGCCCGCACAATCTGATTATGCCTTGATTTTATACTATGTGATTACCCATATAAATTCATGCTTACACTTAAGACCCATAAATGGTATAAAGCAATGATTATTAAACTTGAACAAGTATCAGAATAATCTGGAGGTCATGTTAAAAGACAAATAGCTTGGCCCCACTTTCTAGAACAGTGGTTCTCAACCTTCCTAATGCCGCAACCCTTTAATACAGTTCCTTATGTTGTGGTGACCCCCAACCATAAAATTATTTTCGTTGCTACTTCATAACTATAATTTTGCTACTGTTATGAATCGTAATGTAAATATCTGATATGCAGGATGTATTTTCATTGTTACAAATTGAACATAATTAAAGCATAGTGATTAATCACAAAAACAATATGTAATTATATATGGTCTTAGGCGACCCCTGTGAAAGGGTTGTTTGACCCCCAAAGGGGTCGCGACCCACAGGTTGAGAACCACTGTTCTAGAGTTTCTGTTTCAGTAGATTTGGGGTAGATTCCGAGAATTTCTATTTCTAGCAAACTTCCAGGAGATGTTGATGTTGCTGTTCTAGGAACCACAGTTTGAACTACTGAATACAGAGAATGTAATGGTTAACAAGGGCTCTGGAATAAAAAAGACCTGAGACTTTCTCACTGTCTGACCAGGAGTAAGTTTTTAAATCTCTTAATCTGTCTATACCTTTGGCAAAGACTACTAATTGTCTGCCAACAGCTACTGTTCTCCCATTCTTTATAGCAACAGAATTTTTAGTTGAGATACACCTGACTTACTAAAGATAGCAGGAGCCTTAGACACCATGGAGCTGCCACGGCTATCCAAGATCACTTACACACATACTGTACGGGAGAGAGGAACACATTTCTAACCTTTTTAAGCTAGTGATATTTTGAATCTGTTACAGCAGACTTAATACACTACCTCCTGAGTTACTGTGATGTTTCCATGAGGTGATGTTTATAAACACTTACCCTAGCATTTAGCATATAAAAAGAGCTCAATAAATGTTTGCTATCTATTAATATCCAATGAAGAAAGTATTAGCTACTATTATGCAAAGTAGTTAGTTTAATAAGTATAAGATGATACCATTATACACCCTTCATAAAGGCAAAAATTTAAAAAAACAGAAAACATCAATGTTGACAAAAATGTGGAGCAACCATAACTCTTACTAGTAAAAATTGGTAGGAGGATAAAATGATACAACTTCTTTGGGAAAAGGTCTGGTAGGTTCTTACAAAACTTAATATAATCTTATATTATGGCCTAGCAATGCCACACCTAGAAATTTCTCCCAAGAGAATGAAAATATATCTTTAGAAAAAAGACTTGTATAAGAATGTGCATAACAGTTTTATGTTTAATAAGAGTCCCAAACTGGAAACAACCTAGGCATACAAAAATAGGAAAATAAACAAACTGTGGTATATTCACACAATGAAATATTACTGACACATAAAATCACATGGATGAATCTGAAAAACAATATGCTGAGTAAAAGATACCTTACACAAAAGTGTACATACTGTATGATTCCTTTTATATGAAATTCAGAACAGGCAAACTAATCTATAGTAGAAATAAATCAAAACAATGAATGCCTCTGAGAACCAGGGGGTAGGGGATGATTGAAAGGGGGAATAAAGGAACCTTCAGAGTAATGATGTTCTATATTGGGATAGTAGTTTGAATTACACAGGTACTTATTTATTTATTTATTTATTTATTTATTTAAACCGGTTAGGGCTACACAGGTATTTATTAAAGCTCATAAATGTACATAAGATTTGTGAATTTTATTGTATATGAATTCTACTTAAAAAAAAAAAGACTGTAACCAAATATCAAACTCTAGTTATTGATATACATATGCTGACATTTTGTTTTATAATAAGATGTTGGTCAAAAAAAGTACATAAGTTTATAGGGCTTCAATATGGCATACATTGCAACATGAACCCCAAGTTCAAAGTAATTTGACCAAAATGGTAAGACTGCTTTAGCCAGTTTATTCAACTAACATTAGTCATCACTATGCCAATACAGCCAGTACTTTACTTGGTGAACAGAGTAAATTAAAACATATTCTCTATTGGTCGGAGAGCTATACTCCTCAGGCTTCCTGGGGCAGTCCTAGTTTATATCTAACTGTATCCCAGTTTAGAAAATAAATTATAAGGTCACCTTACTCACTGATTTTTCCAGTATTTCCTGGTTTATATTTGAAGAATTTCATTTTTCTCTTTTATACTCTCTTTATATACTATCATCTCCATGACCCAAACCATTTCTTAAAAGACTTACTAATAAAATGGAAAAACCGGAGTACTCACGGGTAGCCAAGGAAAAGGAGATTGAGGACTGAATGGCTTCGGAAGAGATTGACGAGCGTCCAACAAAGCACCCATCCACACAAAGTGAGCAGCACCAAGCGAGCTGATATCAGAACCATGTAGTGAATCATAGATGCTGCACCCGCCTTAGTGGCCTACAAGTTTGGAAGCACCAAAAGGAACATTTTATAAATCACCTTATACAAAAACAATGTGACTCAAATAAGAACTTGGTAGATTTAGTGGAAGTTAAACTGTGCAAAAGAGAGAGAGAGAGAGAGAGAGAGAGAGAGAGAGAGAAAGGAAGAGAAGGAGAGAGAGAGAGAGAGAGAGAGAGAGAGAAAGGAAGAGAAAAGAAGAAAAACTGTCCCACCCCACCTATCTTCCTCATTCTTGAAGATTAAGACATCTCCAGGCAGTTAACTGTTCCCATAGTGCCTCATAGAGACCTTCTTTAAGTTCTTATGATATTATCTAATTTATTTACATTGGGATTTCCCAAAGTATGGTCCATGAACTATATTCATCAGAATCACTTGGGTTGCTTACTGAACATGCTAATTCCTATTGACTTCCCTCATCAGATATAGGGACCAAAACCACAAGTCAAGGAACCTGTATTTTAATAACCCACCAAGGGACTTCTACATACATAAAGATATTAATTTATCTGACTCCAGACTAGATTATAATGACCTCAACAGTAGTAAGTTTCCATTTTTCTTTGACTCCTTCCCCCATTCTGTTTCCTAAATAATGTTTAATAAATTACTGAAGCTTCAAAAAATATCTTCTTTGACAAATTCCTATATAAACAAAAGTTTCTTTTCTGACTTTTGTAAACATGGAAATACGGCATAATCACCTTATATCACAGCTGTTCAAACATTTTTCTTTAATCCCAAATCTTTAAAGCTGATTAACTATAATAAGAAACATATTAGTCTAAACATGAAGCTCTGCAATGCCATTTTCTTTCAAAGTGAACTAGGAAGAAGAGAATGAGCAAAATGCAGGAGAAAATGGTCGATTCCTATAACCTCTAAAACAGCAGAATCAAAACCCAGAAATGGGGGAAAAATTTATCTGGATTCAGTAACACATGGGAGGGGATAAGGAGCTTTTCAGATTTCTATTACATACCCATTTCTTATTTTACCCAACATACTACATAGCATATGTAATATATATGCAATATATACTATTTACATAGTTCCTTACAAATGCAAAGAAACAGTTGAATTAATACCATAATGAACTGCTCACATCTCAAAATGTAAGAAAGTCTCCAGCTGTTCTCAGCCAGAGCAGGGTAAATAGCTGTATGTAACTCCTCTGATACACCTCATGCCAACGTACCCCATGTTTCAAAGCCTAGGGAAGATATTTAAGCCACTGGAATTACTCCGCTGCCTCCTTTCTCAAAAGTTTACAATTAAAAATAAAAAGGCTCCTCTGCCCTATGTCACCAGAACAGCAGAGCTCAGATATAATTTTTGCCTATTTCAGATATACCAGGTCCTGGGACACAGTGGTAACCAAGACCTCTGCATGAGGCTGATCAACCAAAATAGACACGTATTAAACTCACATTTACAGAAGTAATTATTTTTACAGTTGTAACAAGTAGTGCTATAGGAAAAGAGTAGGCTGCTGTGGAGAACAAATAACAGGAGACCCTAACCTAGGGAAGGCTACCTGAGGAAGTGACATTTCAGCTGAGATCTAAAGAATAAGCAAGAATTAGTCAAGTAAGAAGTAGAAAATATTCCTTACACTAGGTTAAGTTAGAAATACAGGACTTAAAACTATATACAGATAATGCCCCAAATAGCCGCACAATATACAGAATATATTTATATGTATATTCTCTATATGCATATAAAAATTAGAAGGAAATATATCAAAATGTGGTTCTCTTAATAATGGCATTGTAATCGTTTTAAATGTTTTGCTTAATATTTTAGTGTTTTCCAAGTTTTCTTCAATAAAATGTACTATTCTTCTATGCAGAAAAACAACTTTTTAAAAAGAGAGTTGCTCAGGTTGGTGAAAGTACAGTAAATAATTTGATCTTGTGGAGCAAGCAGAGAAGTAGGGTGGGCGTGGAGGTGAATGAACAGTCTATCTAGTTGGAGAGGTATTCCTCCCAGAACAGTGTTTAGCTTTCTGAATTAATTACCTCCAGCCTCTCCTTAAAAATGATTGGTCTTTCTCAGAGTAGGGGTCCTTTCTGTGATATAAGCAAAACAAAAGGCAAACATATTTTAATAGAAGGAAGGAAAGATGATTTAAGAGGGGTATTATCCATCAAATTTAAGTATTTTAGAAAGAGAATCACTATATAGCTCTTAAACTTCTGAATAGATAAAATATTCAATTCACATTGCTCAAAATACAAATTGTTTAACAGTGTTTGTAGTGAAGTTTCCCTCCTACTGGTCTTGTCTCTCAGTCACCAAGTAGGCAGGCCATTATTAGTTATATGTCCTTCTAGAGATAGTTTACTCATATATAAGGCAATATATATTCCTTTCACCTGTCTTATGTACTTTGCTTTTTTCACTTAGTATCGTATGGGTCAGTAAGTGAAGACATTTTCATCATTTTAATAGCTGCATGTTATTTATTCCATTATGTTGATATACCATAATTATTTAATATTCCCTTTCTAATGGACACTAAGGTACAGATTTAAATCTGACGAGAAATCTGCTTAAAATTAGCTTAAATATTTTGTTCTCAGTAAGAATTACAGGTTCTTTAACAAACAGCTAATGCACTCTCCAGCTAAACTTATGCAAAAGCTGTTAAAACTATTGTGAAGCAATTAGCAAAAGAAAAAATAGAGTATTTCAGAGTACTTCAAGTTATAATTTTTGTAGCTCCAAGGTAGATCCCCAGTTAGGAAGGGTTTACACACTAACTGGACATACTAATTTGACATACACAAGTACCATTTTTAAGTAACCGAGGAGATGAAACAAAATCACTCCCTGTCTTTTTTAATAGATGTAATCATAAATCTCCACTGAGTTCCTCTAAGAAAAGAACATAGTTTCTCAACATATCCAAAAGTAAACATCTATTTTCATAACCTAAATAAAGAACTTGGAAGAAAAGGTTATAAACTGCCTTTCCCACTGTGAAAAATAGATGATCCTACTACCAATTTTTTCAGTCTAATTTAAATGATTTTCACATGATTTAATATCTACAATTACTCTTGTGTTTGTAGAAATAAGGTTCCTGAAAATTAGCGCTTATAGACACAAAAACTTCCCATGCAGAAAAAGTTGCCTTGGTTATCTGTGATTATAGTAACTATTCAAAATTTCACACTGAATTATGAACTCCAAGATTAAAATTATTAGCCTCTTTAACTAAGTTAATTTTTTTTTGGTAATCATTTACAGGGCACAAGATAAAAAAATCTTAAGAAAACACATTTATCCCCTTCCCCCACTGGGGTTTACAAATACATAAAAAATTATAAAATGGCCAATTCTATTAACAATTTTTAATTTTTAAAAAGATCACATTAATAATGTCCCAATTCTTTCCTCCACTGACCACTAAACTTAGATTCTACTCTTCAAGATTACTCTTATGCCAACTGGATGTTATTTTAAAATTCCAAATTTTAATTAACTGAAACAAATGCTTCTGGCTAGCAACTCTACAAATGGCATAGACATAATTTCAAGTGAATGTTACTTGAAACAATGTTTTAGATACAACTGTTTATTTACATAAAACTTCATATCAATAGTTATCTAAAATTCATCCAATTTTACTGTAACTATTAAAATTAGAAAGACTATAGCCCTGACCGGTTTGGCTCACTGGATAGAGCATCGGCCTGGGGACTGAAGGGTCCCAGGTTCGATTCCGGTCAAGGCATGTACCTTAGTTGCAGGCACATCCCCGGTGAAGGGTGTGCAGGAGGCAGCTGATCGATGCTTCTCTCTCATCGATGTTTCTACCTCTCTATCCCTCTCCCTTCCTCTCTGTAAAAAGTCAGTAAAATATATTTTTTAAAAAAATTAGACTGTATTGTACTGAAGAATTTGGAAGCTAGAAATGAACTCCTACTGGACAAATGAGATTTCTAACAGTTCTTTTGAGTTATATCACACTTGACTTTTAAATATATTATAGGAAAAACTTTTAAAAAGAACCAACACAATTCACATGGGAGTAAAATAAATTTATAATTATATTTAAATTATACTTGGACATTTCATGTTTTCGATCTGAACCCATTCTAGTAACTAACTCTAGCTATAAGTGATAGAATATAGTGAATGAACTGTTACCTCTGAGATGAGGGCCCATACCAGCCTCCTTGCAAGCATCACTGTGATGAATGCTGCCAAGTGGTAATCAATGAGATGAAAATTCTATAAGAGAAACAAATAACTTCATCAGAAAGAAATACCTGTATCCTTGGAATTGTCATATGAAGAGGTTTGTCTCCTCAAAAGATCTTCCTTACATCACCTTACACTTACAGACCACAGGAATTTGAGAGAGCATGAAGAGACTAGCTATCTTCTTCTTTCTATGACAAGATGCTTTAACTTTTCAAACACTATTTAAACTATCTCGAATGTATTCCTCTCCTTTCTTGAAAGTTTATTGTATTAAAAGAGAAAGATTACAGTTTTGGGTTAACAAGTGATAACCTGCAGAATTATGGCAAGAATAATTTATCTAAAATGCCGTATTTATGAGTGACAAATTTAATGAATCAGAATTACCAATCTTTTGGGGTTACTGCTGTTGGTCTCTTTCGATCTAAGAGCTTATGTTGATCTAATTGAGCATCTACCTAAACTCCCTACTCACTGGTACATCAATTACATTCATTAGTTTTTCTTACTTTGATTTAGAAACGTTTTATATTTGATTTCTTCTTCCTATAAAACGATAGCATTACCTAGATCAGTGATGGCAAACCTTTTGAGCTCGGCATGTCAGCATTTTGAAAAATCCTAACTTAACTCTGGTGCCGTGTCACATATAGAAATTTTTTGATATTTGCAACCATAGTAAAACAAAGATTTATATTTTTGATATTTATTTTATATATTTAAATGCCATTTAACAAAGAAAAATCAACCAAAAAAATGAGTTCACATGCGTGTCATAGGTTCGCCATCACTGACCTAGATGCTATACATGATTCCTTCTAGTTCTAAGTCTATAAACATCACTGTAATAATAAACAAAATGAAAAGTCAGTAGCAACAAACAGAATTTTCATTTTGATAGTCAAAGTCTGTAGGTTTCCACAGTTCTTCTTCCAGAAGGAAAAGTTCAATTTCTCAATTAATTCTTTCAATAAATATGTACTGGGCACCCACAATGTGCTAAGTACTCTTCTTGAAACTGAGGATAGTGCTGAAGATTGACAGACAAGGTTCCTGCTTTCCTGGATCCTACTTTTTACTGTGATGTGAGAGGGCAAGGGGATAGCAGATTACTAGGTGTCTCTTATGCCATCACAGAATTTAACTGGCCACTGACTCTTAGCTAACTAAAGGTTCATTTCCCAGTATCCCTTGAAAACCCACTTGTTGCTAAGGGATGTGACGGAAAATAATGTGTACTGCTTCCCGGCTGTGCTCTTAAAGAAAGCTGTGTCTTTTTCCTTTCCTCCTTCCTGCTGGCCAGATGTGATGACAGAGTTGGAACAGCTACCTTGGATTATGTTTGGAAGAAGCATGTTGGGGGTGGCAGAACAAAAGAAACAAAGAATTGTCACACTGGCCTTATGTCACCTACCTAATTTTTATTTATTAGAGAATTAAGCTTCTATTCTGTTTTAGCCAGCATGATACTGCAGCTAAACCCATATATTTAATAAATTTATTTAAGGGGGAAGGGCAATGACAATAAACAAGCTAAGAAGCAAAATCATTTCAAATAGTTACAAATGCTGGTAAGAAATAAAAGTGATAAATGATGATTGGTGACAGGGGAGTTGGGAGATGGGTGAAAAAGGTGAAGCGATTAAGAAGTACAAACTGGCCCTGACCAGTGCTGCTCAGTGGTTAGAATGTCCGCTCACCAAAGGGTCGCAGGTCAATTACTAGTTAAGGGCACTAACTGGATTACAGGTTTGATCTCCAGCCCCTGTTGGGGCACATGCAGGAGAAAATCAATCGATGTCTCTCTCTCACATTGAAGTTTCTCTCTCTCTTCTTCCCTCCCTCCCTTACACTCTCTCTAAAAATCAATGGAAAAAATATCCTCAGATGAGGATAAACAAATACACAAAAAAAGTACAAATTGGTAGTCACAAAATAATCATGGGGATGTAAAGCAGAGCTCAGGGAATATACTCAATAATACTGTAATAACTATGTATGGCCCCAGGTGGATCCTTGAAATATCCAGGGACCACTCTGTAAAGTATATGATTATCTAACCACCATACCGTACACCTGAAACCAATACAAAATAATATTAAAGGTAAACTGTACTTAAAAAAAATTAAAATTAAAAAATATAATGACTGGGAAGGGAGGTACAGAGCCAATTTAAATTGGTGGTTGAGGAGAATAACTCTGAGAAGGTTGCATTTTGGGCTGAGAGCTAAATGACAAAAGAGCACCAGCTCATTTCAGCCTTCTTGCTGATTTCAAGCACACCAGGCATATATTTTCCTCCCATAAGGCCTTTGTGATTACTTTTTTCTTTAAAATGTATCCCAAATCTGTCCACTCCATCTCCACTGCTACTGACCCTCTTTTCAATCCATATTCATTTCTCTCCTGAATCTCTGCCCCCAGATCTTGTCATTGCTGGTGCTCTAGTATTACCTTTAATAAAAGTTTGTACTGGTTTCAGGTGTACAGTATAGTGGTTAGATAATCATATACTTTACAATAAAGTGGTCCCTGGATATTTCAAGGATCCCATGGGACCGTACATAATTGTTACAATATAATTGACTATATGCCCTGTGCTCTACTTTATATCCCCATGATTATTTTGTCTACCAATTTGTACTTTTTTTTGTTGTTTGCTTTTTGTTAATCCTTATTTTTTCCCCTAATGGGAAGTCATAGAAGTGTTTAGGCCCTCGCCGTTTTGGCTCAGTGGATACAGCGTCAGCCTATGGACTAAAGGGTCCCGGGTTTGATTCCGGTCAAGGGCACATGCTCAGGTTGTGAGCTCAATCCCCAGTAGTGGGTGTGCAGGAGGCAGCCAATCAATGATTCTCTCTCATCATTGATGTTTCCATTTCTCTCTCCCTCACCCTTCCTCTCTGAAATCAATAAAAATTAAAAAAAGAAATGTTCTGGCAAAGAGTGCCATCATTCTATTTGTATTTTAAAATGCCCACACTGATTGCTCTGTGGTGAATATATTATAGTGGGGCAAAATCAATTAAGAAGCTATTGCTTTTGATTCAGGTGAAAAATGATTATGGGTTGAAGAGGGTCAGTAGCAATGGAGATGGAGTGGACAGATCTGGGATATATTTTAAAGGCAGAGCAGCCAGGATGTCAAGAGAGTGGCTTACTGTACATTCTTCAGATCATCTCTTTTTCCTTCTTAGTATTTTAGATACTAACAATATTTATCCTCCCTTAGTTGTTTGTTTGTTTGTTTGAACATAGAAAACCTAGATTTATTTGTTAAACTATTACAAAGACAAAACAATTATCATGTGGAGTACTTTGAAGACTTCATCCCAATTTCATGTGTTCTGCTACAGAAACTGAATGAAGAGGCTAAAAATTAAAGGATATAACATAACCTAAGAAGCTATAATAGAACAGACTGGTGAAACATGGTGAAAGGAGCAAAAGCTAGTCAGAAGAAAGACTTGTGTTAGTATGCGTGGCTGGGATGTTTCCAAAAAGGCTCCCTAGAGATGCCTGAATGAATTAATCTGGGTCCCAGTAGTAAAAAGATCCTTACCCCTGTGGAGAATGAGCAGAGGCCAGATTCATATGAGATCTTTGTCTTTTTTTTTTTTTAATATATTTTATTGATTTTTTACAGAGAGGAAGGGAGAGAGATAGAGAGTTAGAAACATCGATGAGAGAGAAACATCGATCAGCTGCCTCCTGCACATCTCCCACTGGGGATGTGCCTGCAACCCAGGTACATGCCCTTGACCGGAATCGAACCTGGGACCTTTCAGTCCACAGGCCGACGCTCTATCCACTGAGCCAAACCGGTTTCGGCCTTTGTCCTTTTTTTAAGGGTAAGGGTATCCTTAGGCCCTAAAGGGTCTATCTTCGATTCAGCCTCTCTTCCATCCCGTATATCAACACCTAAGTGCCCGTGCATTTTCACCGCATACCCCTGCTAGGTTACAGAAGATACATACACTGAAGGCAGGAATTATAGGCCTACTCAGAAGGTACCTAGACACAGAAAATTTTGGGATAAAAGATAAACTACAAATACCCTCTTGGTTAAGTAAATTCACCTTGGTTAATAAAGGTCATGGTTTCTTCTGCTGGTGACTTGTTGTCTCATACAGTCTATCTCAAGAAAGAACTGGTTCAGGAAGTTTCGGAGAAGGAAAAATATTTCCATCAACACCCACCCCACAGAGGAAAAGGCACCAAGTTCTCTCCTACACTTATGAGAATACCAAAGCAACATGAAATCATTTTCAGTGATCAGCATTTGCATCCTCACACTGTCCAGCAACATGGGTGTGGTATCTACCTCCATCCCAACTTCATAATCTCTTACTGAATCTTCTGTCTGGACTCCAGCCATGTTATACTGGCTGCTCACAGACTGAGAGAGCATTCCTTCTAATCTCTCCAATGTGGCCTGGCCTTCGGCTGTGAAGTGGGATAATCCTTCTTCACAGGTGTAAAATGTAGGGATGTCCCCCTGCCCTTGCTCATATGCTTCCACATCATATTCTTCTCCATCATAATCATCTGAATCTTCATCCTCGGGATCTGGATGCAAAGCCTGGCATTCACACATTGCAGTGAACATTGGCTCAAATGCTGATTTATCTCTAGGCACAAATCTAAATTCAGCAATAGGTTCAACATCATCATCACTGTCTTCCTCTTCTTCATCAGTAACAGATTCTTTTGATTCTTCTTCAAATTTGGCATTCACCATAACATATAAATGCTCTCATGGATAGGCATTTAGGTCCCTGAACATTGCATGCAAACTAATGGTGGGGTATTCCAGTGAGAGCCCCAATCCAGAGCCATCTAACCAAGACAAGTGGCTCTCAGCGATATAAAGTGCTAAGTGCCGGCGCCCAAGCCCTTCCCGTTCAGCACCTCGTTGGTATCTGGTATCAGCGGACCTGGGTGGCGGGAAACTTTTGAGGAAACTCACTGCTTTGTGAGGGCCAAGATGCAGACCGAGAGGGAGCTGAAGCACAGCAATACCCAGCTCACCGCAGCCCACTCTGGAAGCAATCTATCCTCCCTTAGTTTTGATATCCTTCCTTGCTCACCCCACTCCTCCAAAATAATGCAAGCAAATTTACTAGACTCCCTAGCTAATGTCTGGGGGTCCATTTATGCAACACTAGTGCATCTAAGACATTTTTTAATATAAAAAGATTTAAGTGCCTAATATATCTTTTTTTTCAGACCTTTACTTTTATTTTTAAAACTTTTTAAAATGGAAAATTCAAACACACATAAAGAAAAACAGTAACTACTTTGCAGCCATAATCCAACCCAACCACCAACATTCATGGCCAATCAACATGCATGGCCAATCCTGCCTCATCACACCCCCGCCTTCACCCTCCATCCTACACTCAACAGATGATTCTATTTTTCCAACTATATTATTTTTTAAGTAAATCTCAGACATTATGTCTGTGAACATTTCATTTGTGCTTCTCAGACAAAGCCCTGTGTGGACTTGTTTCAGCTCAACAAGGTAAAGGCGGACGAGCGTCCCCCATGGAGTCCTCGTTCTGACAGGAGGACGGGGTCTTTGCCTTGAGGCGCAAACTTATGGTTAAAATGTGTCCTATGAAATTCTTCATTCAGCGAGTGGATTGGGCTCTTACTTGGCAGATCTTTAAAGCCTTACCTTGTGAAATATTAAACAGTGAAGAATTGGTTTTTTTGTTTTTTGTTTTTTTATTTTAAATTCTTTATTAGTTAAGGTATTAAAAAATTATAACTCTTAGAGGAAAACAAAGATGGAAATCTTTGTGACCTTGAATTAGTTTTTTTAGACATGATACCAAAAGTACAAAGAAAAACGTGTTAGATCTAGACTCTGAGGACTCTGGTCAAAGACTCAGGTTTCTCTTTGGCGAGATGACTTGCGTGGTGGTGGCATATTCTTCCATTCAAAGGCCCATAATGGCTGATAGTCTCTCCTTATGTTGCTGGCAGTCACTGGTCACTGCCAACATCCATTAGCTCATCAGATGTTGTAAAATGGTGCCTCCTTCCTTTTTTATTATCTGGAATATTTTATAAAAGAGGCCCAGTAGTACAGTTTATATCAGAAAGGTACAATAAATAATGCTAGATTCTTTCCCTTTACTCAACTGTCTTCAAAATAATGAGCTGGTTCCCTAGCACCTTCTAACAGTGAAGAATTGGTTTTTTTGTTTTTTGTTTTTTTATTTTAAATTCTTTATTAGTTAAGGTATTACAAATGTGTCCTCATACCCCCCATTAAACCCCCATCCCCCCCCATGCTTATATGCATGCATACAAGTCCTTTGGTTGATCTCTTCCCCCTTGCCTCATGGGCCAAAAAATCGTCTTATATGCCGGCAAATACGGTAGTTTGATTCCTACAAAAGTCTTAATGTAAGGGAAACAGTTAATACAAGCATCTTATAAAAGGTGCTAATTGGAACACTAAGAAAGTGGTTGACAGATTTTTTAAAAAAATATATTTATTGATTTGAGAGAGAGGAAAGGTGCAGGGAGAGAAACATGAATTTGTTGTTCCACTTATTGGTGCATTTATTGGTTGATTCTTCTATGTGCCCTGACCAGGCATCAAATCCATAACCTTGGCATATCAGGACAACGCTCTAACCAAATGAGCTACCTGGCCAGGGTCAATTTTTTTTTTAATTCTTTATTAGTTAAGGTGGTATTACAATGTCCTCATCCCCCCCATTAAACCCCCATCCTCCCCCCCCCCCCCTCATGCTCTCATCCCCCTGTTGTCCATGTCCATTGGTTTGAGTGCCTAATATATCTTAATGTTAAGCAAATTTTGTTATATTCTAAATTGCTAAAAATGCATCTGCTTATGATTAACTTTCTGTAAACCAAAATATCTGATTAATCAGAGTCTTCCACTCCTAACTATTCTGAATAATTTACTATACTACTTATTATTTTTATGTTTCTTGGGGTTAGGACTCATTTAGTTTCTTGATAGCTAGAATGATACTTTACATATTTAGGTGTTCACAGTTTCTTTTTGATAATTACTAAGATCTTGAAATGGAAAAAGAGAAACCTAATATATGTGACAAATTTCTCAGTGTGGCATGCATAATAGAAGAAAACTTAAAGGAGACATACCACTAGTTGAGGTATAAGTCCTTTCTAGAAATCCCTGTCAGCTGCCACATTCTATGCTTGCACACCTTCAGTGATGGGTAGTAACTAGGTCTCTGACAGCACATTTATCTTTGAACAGTTCACTGATTCAGGACCCTTTCAGTTTAATGGGATAAAATCTTACTTGCTATTACACATATGTTACTCAGCTCCACAACTAAATTTTGAACTTTGTGGGAGAAGGATCACATGTGGCTGATAAGAGAACCAGACCACACAATAACCTGTTTAAGTGTGCCTTCCTCTCTACAGCAGAGACTGGAAAGCTAAAAACATTTTCAGACTTTCTTTGCAGCTGAATTTCTAGATCTGATTTCGTTTCTGCAAACAAGTATTACATAAAACTTAAATTCAGAACTGAGTAAAGTGGGGAGATGGACAAGTAAAGGTCACTCTTTACGTCAGAGCAAAGAAAGCATAATTCTGGAATCAGCAGCATAGTAACAGCTTCCTGATTGACAAGAACACTAGTTCCCTTTGTTTTAAGGCAACATTTGTAAGAGACTTGGCTGGGAGAAAAGCTCTTTTATTAGCCTGAAAATTCAACAAGTGAGAAGTTTCTATATAATGTCAAAGTAGAAATTGTATAATGTACTTATAGAGTAAATATAGAATAAATACAGGAAGTTAAACATAGTAGATAGGTTTGGATTTGAGTACTCACTGTGTCAGTATGTGATTCTGAGCCAGTTTCAAAATTTCTAGGTCTCCTATAACTCATTTATAAAATGAGAGTCATACAGTAATACCTACCTATTTATTCAAAGAGTAAATGAGATAATACTTGCAAAGAACATAGTAAATATTTTAATAAGTGTTTGCTAATATTACTGTTAGGATAGTGAGGTGTTTATAGAGCTATATAACGAGAAGAAACCTTAAAGATCATCTAATCCAAACTCTTCATTTTATAACACCACGGTCAAAGAAAGATAGATGAAATATAGTTTCTACATTCAATAAACTCAAATGCAGGT
>NW_006285722.1:233807-249370 GCF_000327345.1 Myotis davidii
TGCAGGAAAGGAAAGACTATTAAAAATAAAATATACAGCTCGCCCTGTGTGGCTTAGTAGTTGAACGTCAACCTATGAATCAGGAGGTCAAGGTTTGATTCCCAGTCAGGGCACATGCCCAAGTTGCAGGCTGGATCCCTAGCAGGGAGCGTACAGGAAGCAGCCAATCTGATTCTCTCTCATCACTGACATTTCTATCTGTCTCTTCCTTTCCTTTCTTATCACTGAAATCAATTTTTACAAAAACTCAAAAAAAAAAAATAAATGAAGCATTCAATTTGGCATTAAGTCATTATAATTCTTAAGTATAAGAAGCTGAAATTCTCACCCCAGCCTATTTGGCTCAGTGGACAGAGAGTCAGCTTGCGGACTGAAGGGTCCTGGGTTCAATTCCAGTCAAGGGCACATGCCTGGGTTGTGGGGGTATGCAGGAGGCAGCCAATTAATGATTCTCTCTCATCATTGATATTTTCTATCTCTCTCCCTCTCCCTTCCTTTCTGAAATCAATAAAAATATATTTTTTAAAAAGCTGAAATTTTCTTCTCCTAAGTAAGCAGATAGTCACTATGGAAAGAAAATTCTTAATGGTTAATTCCAAGAACAACCAATTGATGCAAACATTTAAAAGAAAAATGTTTATTCCCTTCCCATGCCATCTAGAAGATTTTCGTTTGCATTTCCTTCCTTTCTATGTTCACCGGGCCAGGGAGGTTTTTGATTCATTTATAAGTCACAGACGCATGCATAAACTACACAGGACAATAGCTTTCTCTCTCCTAGAGCGTATCTCTATTGCCCATTCAAATCTGCCAGTACCAACCACTTACTTGACTAGCCTTACCATTATTTTATATATCCTTTTATGGAGAACATTCTCTGCATCAAGATTACCACACCCCTCCTAAATAACTGGAGAGAAGATAGAAGAAACCTACAAGATACTGTCATGTACTTTAGCAAAAACAGTTCTTCTCTGTTTTATTTTTGTAACAGAACCCAATTTTATTCAGGGTAACAATGAATTCAGTAAAAGGACTACATTTTCCAGCCTCCCTTGCAGGACACATGTGAAAATGATATAACTAACCCTGGCCCATAAGAAACTCTCCTTCATAGTTCCCTTTTCTCTTTTCCCTTTCTGGCTGACAGGGATGGGCCACAGCCACCCTGAAAGCCACTCATTGGAAGATGTTTGTCAGCATCAGCCTGGGTCCCCTGAGTGACCATATGGGAAGTGTACTATTCCTGCCAACTAGGCCAAATGCCTCAGACTGTTATGTGTTTGGAGAATTATACAAATTTTGGGCTTATTTATTATAGAAGCTTCCATTATCCTAGTACAGTCATTAAAAGGGTAGAGCTGCTAGAATTTAAACATATTGGCACTTTAAATTTCCAACAAATACATAACATGGTATAGAGAGAGCTAAATATAAAAACCTTCTCGTGGTATTATTATAATAAATTATTTTAATGTTTTCTGTATTTTCGTTTGTATTTTTACTTCCTCCAGTTATAGACCAAAGCCAGATATTTTATATTTCAAACAATCTTATGACATTATATTCCTGAAAGTAATCTTGGTTTAACAGGAAAACATTTTATTAGAAAAAAAATTATTAAGAAAAATAATGTCTACACAGATGTTCCAACTAGTTTCTTGGCTAAGTAACATGAAGAACGTAAAGGCCGATTAAGACTTACCAATGAAGTACAAGAAGCAGGATGATTGTAAGGATACCACCACACTGTTTTATAGATGTTGATGTACTGAATGAACAGGGCAACCAGCAGGTAGATGAAAAAGAGAAATTCAAAGAGCAGGCTCCCATCCACAGGCAAATCAGGAATTTGGCAATGACGAACTGGACCTGGAGTGATTAAGGCTGTGATAGGTGGGACCGGAAGGCCAATAGCACTACCATTCCTGGAAGAGAAAACTAGGGTTAGCTCAAATAGTGATTACCCTTCACTGTCATACAGCACAAAGGCCTCCCGCTTCCTTCTCCACTTACCCTTTAACCTTTAGCCTTCCCCCAAACTCTACCCTAGGATCTTTGGCTTCTCCCTTCACACACACCCTCTCAGCGATCTAATATGTGGCCATGGTTTCCATTATCCTCTAGATCAGTGGTTCTCAACCTTCCTAATGCTGCGACCCTTTAATACAGTTCCTCATGTTGTGGTGACCCCCAATTTCATTGTTACAAATTGAACATAATTAAAGCATAGTGATTAATCACAAAAACAATATGTAATTATATATGTGTTTTCCGATGATCTTAGGCGACCTCTGTGAAAGGGTCTTTCGACCCCCAAAGGAGTCGCGATGCACAGGTTGAGAACCGCTGCTCTAGATGCTGAAAACAAAAATTTTTCTCCATAGAGCTCACTGCTGAGTTTTAGACCCATGTTATCAAGCTGTCTACTGGACATGTCTGTATTCCTCCTCCCGTGGTCCCGGCTCTAGTTCATGTCCCATCCAGTTAGCTGCCTGAATCAGAAACCTGGCAGTCATATTAGAACTTTCCTTCTGCCTCATCCAATCACTCCCTAAATCTTACATATTCCACTTTATAAAACTTTCTCCAGCCCTGGCTGGTTTGGCTCAGTGGATAGAGTGTCGGCCTGCAGACTAAAGGGTCCCAGGTTCGATTCTGGTCAAGGGCACATGCCTAGGTTGTGGGCTTGATCCCCAGTAGGGGACGTGCAGGAGGCAGCCAATCAATGATTCTCTCTCATCATTGATGTTTCTATCTTTCCCTCTTCCTTCCTCTCTGAAATCAATAAAGATATATATATGTAAAAAAAAATTTCTCCAAACTTACCCTCCTCTCTAAACCGCCCCTGTCTCAGTTCAAGCAGTTATTATTTTTTATCTAAACTACTGCAGTAATCCCCATAAATTCAACTCCACTTTCACCAAATTCTCCAACCTTCCTTCAGAGATCTTTCTAAAGTGAAAGTCTGATCTTTCTAAAATGTTACTCTCTTGAATGAATGCCTCTCCACTACTACTAGGATAATATTAAAATTTTTAGTATGTCCTATGAGGCCCTCTGCTTAACAGACTAGCTTTATCTCCAAAAACATCCCCCTTAACCTCTCACATACACATTTACTGACAAAATCATTCACAACTTTTTGAATGATCAAGAATATCCTCTACAAAGCTTACTCTGATTGACTCAATCAAAACTAATTCATCTTTCCTCTGTGCCACTATTACTCCTAAACTAGGCCTTTATGCTGGGAAAAATGTAAGGCAGCAGGAAAAGAAGACCATATGTGAGATGGACTGACTCCATAAAAGAAGCCATAGGCATAGAACATTGTTGAGTACAGGACACTGTGGACATCACTAATTCATAGGCTCACCAGGAGTTGGAGCTGACTCACTGGCACATAAGACATGTCTTTAATATTGTACTTTTCATGCTACTATATAATTTTTGTATATATCTGTCTTCTCTATCAGACCATAATCTTAAGGACTATAATTTTCCTACTTTACTACAAATATATACCTTTAGGTTGAGAAGACAGCAGACCAATATGGTCATAAGAAAAATAGGGATCTCTGAAAACACTAGTTAAGATATACAGGTTTTAATCCCTATCTCCCTGTTATCCCTTCCACCAAGCTGTTTTATACCCGAGAAAGAACTGGGCTATCAAGAATGATAACATTTCCCATTGTATGTACACATGGGAGTAGTTACAGAGATCTAAGAGTCTACTATTGTTTAAAGCACATGAAAGAGAGGGTTGGTTTGTATTTTTAAAGAAGATTCTAGAGAAGGAACAATATTAGCATTACCATTCTACTCTAAAAGTTCCAACTATAGAATTCTAGCATTAGTATATGACATTCACAGTACTTTATGTGACTCCTGGGAATATAAACTCTGGTCACTCTGAACAGTTAAGAATAACATGGCAGAAATGCAGAGGAGCCAGAAGGTAAGAACAGGGAGAGAGGGATCGGGAAAAATTATAAAAATGTCTTCCTCTCATTGCCAGTGTATATTCTAATAGAACAAGCTTATCGAGGAGTAGGTTGTGATCTACCAAAAGGTTTCATAACCTTACCTGTTCAGTCATAAACCAATCATCAACACCACAGCCCTGTGATCTGTTCTGAGAGATGGGCCACAGCACTTCCCAACTCCAGGAGGTCTCATTCACACAGAACACAACATGAAAAGGGCCCTTAGGAGTTGTACAAGTTGGTCAACTTGAATGGAGGCGATTAATGACAACAGCCAATCTATTCTCTCACTCCAATTAATCATAAGGTATGGAAATAAAGAATTCTGAGAAGTTACAAGGTTAGAGGACTCTACTCTAGAACAAAATAAAAATTCGAATTCTCTTCAGTCAAAACTCAGTGAAAGGGGAAAGCATGATGAACGAACTACTTGTTATAATTTAAAGGTTTAAAAGGTTCTTATAGAATTTTTTCTAAGTAAAGATGAATCTGCTTCTGTGGTTAACAATGTCAATAAAATGCTGGGCCCCAAGAAAGATATTCCAAATGAAGTTCAAAAGATCTACACCTGTGATATTCTAAAACATATTTACCAATGTTATCTCCAATAAGGGTTTAATCTCCAAAATTTACAGGGAACTCCAAACTTAACAAAGGGAAGATAAACATTCCAATCAAAAAATGGGCAAAGGACCTAAATAGACTTTTCAAAAGAGGACACACAGAAGGCCAAGAGACATATGAAAACATGCTCAAAGACACTAATCATCTGAAAGGTACAATGAGGTACCATCTCGCACCTGTCAGAATGGCTATCATCAACAAACGACAAATTAGAAAGCTGTGATACATCTACACAATGGAATACTACACTGCTGTAAGAAAGAAGGAACTCTTACCATCTACAACAGCATGGATGGACCTGGAGAGCATTATGCTAAGTGAAATAAGCCAGTCGGAGAAAGATAAATATCACATAATCTCACTCATTTGTGGACTATAATGGACAACATAAACTGATGAACAAAAATAGATCCAAAGAAAGAATTAAAAAAAAATAGACCCAGAGTCATAGAAGCATCGAACAGACCACCCAACCTAAGAGGGGATGGGGGGGGTGGGGGGGAGGCCGTAAGAGATCAACCAAAGAACTTGGATGCATATAAGCATAACCAATAGATACAGACGGTGTCATACAGGACACACACAACTCTCAGTTAATACTTGCGACAATATGTGTTAAGTGCTATCTATGAGGAAGGTTCATTATAGACTCAGCACCCCAAGTTTTTACTGAGGGCTGGCCATGGAGGCACTCTCTGCCTAGCAGTACAACTATTTCCAAAATCCCAAGAGGAAAGCAGGTGCTGAGCATAGCCAATCTTAGAAATGCCTGCTTGCAAGGCTGGCATCTGGAACTTGACTGGAAAACAGTTCCCTTACTGACATAAAAGTTTCACTAAATAATAAGAGTGGCTCACTGTGCATAAAGCATGTGTGCAAACAATGTGGTTTATATTGAATACCTGCTTTGTCCTTGCATATAAAGGTTGTGTGCGGACGAGTTAACATACCTGGTCTGAGACTGGCTTTTATGGAGCCAGCAAGCAAAAGAATTTAGCTAAGCAAATGGATAAAGCAAGGAGGCTTCAAAGGAATAAAGAATAGGAAGGGATAAAGCAGTGATCATTTGAACATGCTCAGGTAATATTAGTAACAAAGTACCTGCAAGGACAAAACAAAGAAAAACTCACTCAGTCCTTCTCAAATAAGATTCTCCCTCAAATACAAGCTCTAGGAAATTCACAGTCTGTCCTCCTCCTTTAGGAGGCAATCATCTACACAAGACGTCCTAAGAACAAATCCCTGCTCCCCACAGGTGGAAAACAGGACAGGGAACTATAGGCTTCAATCTTGACTGTGTCACCAAACTAGCTCTATGATATTCTCAAGTTTAACTTCACCGATTGGGCACAATGCTCTCTTCTCCAGCTGACCCGTCTTGCAGGATCAAAGATATCACCCGAAATTGTATCATACTTAAGCAATTACCTATTTCTCTCTTCAGTACTCTACAGACACTCCAGAAGAGAGTTCTCCCCGTCTGGACCCTATCTTTGTATACATCCTGCCTGAAACTATATTCTAGGCTGTCTACCGCTGGTTTTTATCCCTATTTTTTATAACTCTACCCCGGGTCTTCTAGGCTGCTTCTTTCCCATCAAGAAACAAATACAGGACCTAGGTGCTTTGGCTCAGTGGATAGAGTGTTGGCCTGCGGACTGAAGGGTCCCAGGTTCAATTCTGGTCAAGGGCACGTGCCTGGGTTGCGGGCTCAATCCCCAGTAGGGGACATGCAGGAGGCAGCTGATCAATGATTCTCTCTCATCACTGATGTTTCTATCTCTCTCTCCCTCTCCCGCTCTCTCTAAAATCAATAAAAATATATTTAAAAAATAAAAGGCAAATATGTTGACACATAAGCATCAACAAAATGGAAATGGATCATGTTATTTTGTTTTACTCTGTATTTTTTGTACACTCTTTTTTTTTGTTCTCTGCTTTTTAGCTTTCTTTAGGATCTTATCACTCAGGGTTCTAATCTGATTTTCTTACTCTCTCCCTCTCCCTCTCTGAAATCAATAAAAATATTTAAAATATATATATATATATAGAATATCTTCTCCCAAAATATCCTCTTTAGGTAAAAATGTCACAAAATAGTCACTCAGTAACAGTGACTTTGCAAACCATGAACAACTATGATCTTTCACATTATCCTAATCTGTTGAAAAATGTTTTCCACCCCAGTTAATTGCTAAAGAAATATATGTTAAAGGAGGAGAGCAGATAAAGAATGGTAGGTCAAGGCAACCACAATGGGAACTTTGAAAGCCAGGATAAAGGGCTACAAGGAAGGCAGAGAAAAGCAAACATGACCATAGCTAAAACCACCTAAGAGCAGAGGTAATTTCCAAATGTTCCTAGTTCTTCCCAGTACTCTACTTGCATACTTTAAGTACAAGTATAATCATCTAGGAATGTGGTTTTCAGTTTTTTAATAGCAGAACACTTCATTTTTTTCTCCCCAAATGATATTTTACATGGTATCCCAATACTTAAAACTCACAGGAGAAGTTAGTCTGATTAAGAGAGGGCCAAGAAACCTGAAGCCTAGATTGCTAGGCCTGCCACCCTGAGACACTGAGGAGGAATTCCACGGGGCAATTTGAGAACATAATTATCTAGGGGAATCCTCAAAGCCCAAGTAGAAGAACAAAGAACTGCTGGAGTTACTATAGAGGCAGAGCTGCACTGGCCAGGTAGCTCAGTTGGTTAGAGCACTTACCCGACAAACCAAGCTTGTGAGTTCGATCCCCAGTCAGAACATATACAAGAATCAATCAATGGGGGAATAAATAAGTGAAACAATAAATTGATGTTTCTCTCTCCCTTCCCTTCTTCTCCCTCTCTAAAAAAATCAATTAAAGCCCAACTGATGTGGCTCAGTGGTTGAACATAGACATATGAACCAGGAGGTCAGGGTTCAATTCCCAGTCAGGGCATATGCCCAGGTTTCCTGCTTGATCCCCAGTGGGAGGGGATGTGTGTGCAAGAGGCAGCCAATCAATGATTCTCTCTCACATCAATGTTTCTCTCTCTCTCCACTTCCTCCTTTCTTCCCTCCCTCTCAATTTCTCTCTAAAAATCAATGGAAAAAATATACTCAAATGAGAATAAAACAAAACAAAAAAATCATGTTATTTATTCTCATACAACATGACACAAATCTTAAGATGTTTAAGTTACAGCTGAGAGTTTATTAATTTCAAACAATTTTTTGAAGAATATAATTTGTAGGACGCTTGGTGGAATATGACTTAGAATTTTAGAATCTCATATAAACTGTTAGTTTTAATTTGCCCTCCAAAAAATAAAAGCCTTGTACTTTAATTCATTCCTTCCTTCTTTTATTATTATTATTATTTTTTTGTTAATCCTCACCTGAGGATATTTTTTCCACTGACTTTTAGAGAGAGTGGGTGGGAGGGGGAGATACAGAGAAACATCAATGTGAGAGAGACACACTGATGGGTTGCCTCCCGCATACAACCCGACCAGGGCTGTGGATCGAGCCTGCAACCCCGGTACATGACCTTGACTGGAATCAAATCTAGGACCCTTCAGTCCATGAGCCAACATTCTAACCACTGCACACAAGTGGCTAGGGCTCCTCCCGTCCTTTAATAGCTAAAAAGGTGATGACTAGAATTTGAATTATGAACCATAACTAAGGATTGGACTGCTTTCACTCTGTGGGCCCCATATCACAACTCTCCGCCTCCCAAGTATTCTGAAATACTGAGCTTTCAGTTTTCAAGGCAGGATTTCTATTTCAGGGTCAGGAAATAATCTTCATAAACAAATACCTGAATAGCATGATGACTTCTATGTAAGTATTACTGATCAGAGAATATTACAAATTACAAATGATCTTATTTCTCCTTTACCTGTTTCTCAGGCCTGTTCCATTGCCGCAGCCCCCACCAACCAAAGTCTGTAAGGAAGGTAACGCTGAACGGCTTAGCTGCTGCCGACTAGGGCCCCTCCTTCCACCGGGCATGTCCGGGAACCAGTCTACTTCCAGTGCCACCTGTAGCTGCAACCCAGGTCAATGGCTGTCAACCTGTTTCAACTCTGAACAATTACAAAACAAAACAAACAAAACACACACACATTTAAATGTCAGTTTACTATTTTTTAAACTAAGCAATGTAAGAAAACCACCAGAAAAACTGAGTGAATGGGGCTTGTAAAACCAGAGTTTCAAACAAATGCTCTCAGTATCTATTACCTACTTTATTCTAATGAAATGAATACTCGAACTCTAACAGATCAAAAGCATAAGTGCTGATCGAAGGTGTGTTCAGCACTAGGGAAGTCACACTTTGTATCTTCTGTCAGTTAAGTAGAGCACATGAAAGATACCACAATCAGGTACACATTTACAAGAAACACCTAATACAGACACTTGCGATTCAAATGTAATTATTTCACAGAAAGGCCCCTGAAATACCGGGGAATCAGCACTGTCCAAAACGTTACCTTTTGTCACCAAGCCATCTGGTTCTGGCTCAGATGTGTTACATATTATCTGACTTTCCGCTTCCTTATCAGAAAGGGGGGGAGGAGGGGGGGGATGTTCCCTGTCCCACAGAGGTTGTTGTTGGGACTGACAATGATGGATGTGAGTACACCGGTCCACCCTTTTAACTCTGTAACACTGTTCAAATGGTATCTCAATGCTAGAGTGAAACCATTGGCAGGCGCTCAAGTGGATGCCCACTCCAGAAAAACGTACTATGTAGGATTTCTTAGAAATTACTGAACCTGCACGAGGAAAAGGTAAGTCACAGATGAAGATCCTGGCTGAAAAAAAAAAAATTGTCCTCGTCGATCTGGCAAAATCACGGCTCCTCCAATATGGATACGAACATCTGTCTACTAAACAATACAATTTAAAAACTAAAGAATGACACCGTAAAAAAAAACACACACACACAAAACGCAACCTCTGGCTTTCAAAACACTGCGGCAGACTGCACTGTCCCTATAGCTTTATCCAAACCGCTGGATGTAGGCAGCGACTGCCGGTCCTTGCTCACAGGGAAAGAAAGGTGTGGAGCAAAAAAACCCGGAACGGAAAAGGCGAGAGGATGCAGGAGGGATGGCGAGAGGCTACCAACTGCAATAGACCGGCCCCCAAAGAGGGGACGAGCGGTCTCGCCCCGCCACGCGGAGAGCCGAAGCAGGCCTCGGACAGACGGACAGCGCGGCGGTGCCGTTAGACTCACGCATGGAGGAGGCCCGGCCGGTGGGGCGGGATCCCTGGGAGCAGGCAGCAGCTTGACGCGAGAGACCCCAAGCAAGAGAACTCCCTCCTCGCGTCGAGGCGCTCCAAACCGAGTGCTTGTCCGCAGGCCGTCCAGCCCACAGAGGCGAAAAAAAGATGTCCACGCTTCGAGCTGCCAGACCCAGACTTCGACCCAGACCCTGCGTCAGCGGCAGAGCCAGAGCCAGAGCTAAAGCTACAAACAGAGCCCAGTGCCGTCAGCACTCTCCCTCAGCCTCCATTACCGCGGAGCTGAGCAGACGTGGCAGCGCACGGCGATGACGTCAGCCCCGCGACGGCCGGGCACCCCTGCAGCGAGCTGACTCCCGGAACTACTCCCGCTGCCCCTAGCGAGCCCCCCGCCCCGCCTGCCTGCACCTGCGCAGTGGGACGCGCCTGCTCCGCGGGACTCCTAGTCCCGCCTTCCCAGCCAGCGCTGGTGGATGTCCACGAGGACCTCAGGGACCCAGTCCCTAAGCAGTGGTTCTCAACCTGTGGGTCGAGACCCCTTTCGCGGTCAAACGACCCTTTCACAGGGGTCGCCTAAGACCATCCTGCATATCAGATATTTACATTACGATTCATAACAGTAGTAATATCACAGTTATGAAGTAGCAATGAAAATAATTTTATGGTTGGGTCACAACATGAGGAACTGTATTTAAAGGGCCAGAAGTTTGAAAACCACTGCAGGGTCATTCTGGGAATCTCGTGGACTCCAAGTCACAGTTCTGCCCATTGTCGCTCCCGTTTTTACAGATGAGGGAAGTTGGGAGACGTCACTGAGGTCACGTCACTGCTGAGTAAGGGAGCCCAAGTCGCACAGTCTTGCTTTAGCTTCCAGTCATGCTCTTACTGTAAAGGACTAGAGCTCACAGTCCAGTGGAAGAGACAGATTGTAACATTAAATGTTACAGTGCTACAGAAAGTTACAATTTGTTAAAATAAATGCAACATTGATATTCTGCCCAAGGTCCGAGATAGCATTCAGACAGCCTAATAAATTCCGTGGGAGGGGGGAGGTGTCTCCCCAGGAAAGCTTCACAGAGAGCTTGGGGTTTAAAACCAAGACTCCAAAGAATGCTCCTTGTTTGTATGTTCCTAAATAAATAAATAAATAATAAAACCAAGCCTCCAGGAAGGACCAGATACTAGACTTGTAGTTTTATATATTTCATTTAAATCTCAATGCTTTGATGCTACCATTGTTCCTATTTTACAGAGGAAATTGAAGTTAGAAGACATGAATATACAAAATCCAATACAGATACTTTCATCATATTCACCTGTAAGTGTAAGGAGTTTTGCATATTTTAAAAAATGATTTCAGAGAGGAAGGAAGAGGGAGAGAGAGATAGAAACATTAATGATGAGAGAGACTCATTGATCAGCTGCCACCTACACACCCCCTACTAGGGATCGAGCCCACAAGCTGGGAATGTGCCTGACCAGAATTGAACCTTGACCTCCTGATTCGTAGATCAATGCTCAACCACTGAGACAATAAATATTTTCTTATTTGTTCTGTAAACTGTTTCCTACCTTGCTACACTGAAACTCCTTTGCCACTTATTTATTTAGTGACTATTATGGACTAGACATAGTGTTAGTGAACAAGACAGATATGTCTCTGCCCTCCTGCAGCTTCTATTCTAATGAGGAAAACATTTATTTAATAAATAAAATAATTAGAGATTGTGATATGAAGGAAACAAAGGGGTGAGGTAGACAATAAGGAGGGTGCTATATTGAAGGGATATATCTGTCTAAAGGAATGACATTTCAACATGTTGGGAAGGAACCAGAGATGCAAAGATGGGAGAGAAAAGCAATCTAGATAGAAAGCAAAAGTTATGCAGAGATTCTAAGTTGGGTTAGAGCTTGCCATGTTTGAGGAACTTAACACAAAATTGTTTAGCTAGCTCATGGTGAGCAAAGGGAAATGTGGCGTTAACAAATAATTTAACCCCCACAGCTGAAAGTCTTTTGTAAGAAAGGTTAATTAAAGAGCCAAAAGAAGACTGGTCTTGGGACATGACCTCCATTACCTCAAAATTTTGCAAATTATACATCAAGAAGGCGGTGGCGAGAATGGGGGCAGGGAGAAAGATGTTAGCTGTTCTGAAAGATTTACATTAGCTGCAGATAAAGACAATGGGAAAAGGGGAAGCAGAATCTGCCAGGAAGAAGTGTCTGCTGCTGTGGATGAGCTGTAAGCAGCAGACTGGAAAATTCATGTGTTAATAAGTGGATAATTGTGGCAAATTGATGAAGCTATTATAGAAAACAGTATGTAAGGTTCTCAAAAATGTAGAAATAGAACTACTTTGTGACCCAGCAATTCCACTCCTGGGTAATTATCCAAAGAAATCCAAAACACTAATTCAAAAAGATATATGCACCCCGACGGTCACTGCAGCATTATATATTTCTTTGAAGATCTAATTGGGTTTATTAAGCATTCCATTAATTGGGCAGCATCTCATTTAGCAATTAGAAGGAGCCCCCTACAGCATTATTTACAATAGCCAAGATATGGAAGCAACCTAAATGTCTGGATAAAGAAGATGTAGATAGATAGATAGATAGATAGATAGATAGATAGATAGATAGATATAGATATAGATATAGATATAAAATGAAATATTACTCAGTCATAAAAAAGAATGAACATCCATTTGTGACAACATGGATGGATCTAGAGGGCATTGTGCTAAGTGAATTAACTCAGAGAAAGACAAATACTGTACCATATGATTTCACTTATATGTAGAAGCTAAAGAACAAAATAAAACTGAAACAGACTCATAGACATAGAGAACAAACTGATGGTTGACAGATGGGAAGGGGGTTAGCAGGCAGGGTGAAAAAGGGGAAAGCATTAAGAAGTATAAACTGGTAGTTACAAACTAGTCACAGAGATATAAAGTAGAGCACAGTTATTGTAATCACTATGTATAGTGCCTGGTGGGTACTGAATTTATGGGAGAATCACTTCATAAATTATATAAATGTCTAATCACTATGCTGTATAGTTGAAACTAATATAAAATAATATTGAATGTTTGTAATTGAAAAAAAAAGTGAATAATCATGGAAATAGCCACCTGGAAATTAATCCTAAATTCCAACAGATATATAAGAACATGAGCAGCCTTGTCAGAGCTGGTTTACAACTATTAACAGGCTAACTGTTCTCTTTCACTCACTGTAATTTTAACTTAGAACATCTCAGGATTTTTTTTTCTTGATAGTGGCATGAAATTAATTTGAAGACCACTAGGAGTTTGAACATGGAGGATCTTTTAAACCATAGTGTTTGCATTTTAAACTAGTAGCTGGCATAGGACCTAGAAATCTGTGATTTTTCACAAACTCTAGGATTCTGGTACTTATTACACCTAGGAACCACTGGAATAAAATACCTTACCTGTAAAGGAAATTAAACTATTATATGGATTCACATGCAGCATGTTCCTCCTGTACATAGGGCCCACTTAACTCCCAACCTCACTGCCCTCCTTTCACAGAGATAAATATTGCAAAATTGCAGAAAATATTTTCATTGTAATGCAAGGTGATTTCCATTTTCTTCTGATCACAGAAATCCGTACTTGTGGAAAAGAAAAGCTCTTTTATTCAAGTTTTAAAAATTATTCTCCACTACAAGGGTGGACAAAAGTAGGTTTACAGTGGCTCACATGGAAAATAATACCATAAAAAATAATAATGCAAAAATAAGCTGTTATGTGTACTCATAACTTTCACCCTACTTTTGCCTATGCCTGTATATTCATTTTAGAGTAACTTTGAAAATGGAAGTTATTGTGTTGTTCATTTATGGAGTACACTGCCTTGTCATTACTTTTGATGAATATTCATTTTGAAGTTCTGCACACCTTCCTAGAAATAAAAGAAACTTTGACTCAAGTTTTCATTTGGATTCCCGAAGAAGTCTTGTATGATAGTGTTGGAGCTCTATTTTCTCCTCTCCCAAAGTGAGTGACATGGCCTATTCCTAGTTAATCAATATTATTTTGTCTTTCATCATTCTTCAACATGCATCCTCAGTTTTGCCCTCCACTACCAACACCCCAAGTTCTACTCCCACCCTCTGCAGATTATGGCTTTTCCCTTTTTAGTGTCTCCAGCACAATATTCTTTCACTGCAATATTTTCTTTATTTTTTTAACCTGGAATATACCTCTCTTACCCCTTTCTCCAGATGTCCAGTTCATGTTGATCTTTCCCTCCACTGAAACCAGGAATATTTACTTATTGCGTAAAATGGTAAGTTACTAGTATCTCTGGGAATCCTATTTGTCTTCCCAGTAGTTCTAAACCCCCTCGAGGGCACAGATCTCATCTTGGTCTTCCATGTATTTCCACAGAGCCTAAAGCTGTCACTGATAGGATGAACTACCTCTAATCTCTCCTGTTTGGACATGTTTTCTGAAATATATATTGTTAAAAGCTGTTCCCATAGGTCTGAGCAGATGATGGATGCCTGCGGAGGCAGGATGAGAAGAACTTCTTTCCACCTAATTGACCTGGGCACTCTCCTCCCTTGACCACTGGGGACCGCCCCTCCAACTGACCAACTCTGGCACCCACATCCTGACCCTATATTGCATACTTCTACCCTATACAAGAGAACCTAACCACCCTGGCAGGTCTGACACCAACACTGGTCTCGGCCTGCTGTGAGAGAATATGGTAACATTTCTTAAACTCTCACAGCATCTCTCGGCCAGCTCCTTTTGGTGTGGACCTAACAGTCACTATGCACACTTTAGACAATGGTTAAAACTTGTAGTTTTATGGTCACTATATACACCTAAACAGCTACACTGTCCAGTATAATGTTGCCCACTGATATTTTTCCTTGTCTGATCACTTCCTATTACGAGGAGACCCATGCTATACTATTTGCAAGCCCTTGGGGTCTAACAGTGCTATACACTATAGTGTGAGATATATATATATCCCCCTTCTAGCTGGGCTAATAATCAAATTAACAGAAACAGATTAACAGGAGAAAATAAAAGTTTAATACATGTGCATAGGGAACTCACATAAGCATGAAAATTCCAAAGATAGTGAGGCAACGTTGGACATATGTAGCATGAGAAAAGGGGGGTGGTGATGGGGGAATCTTAGATTTCAGAAGTGAGAATGAGCTATTTACCAGTAGTTGAGGAAGAGTGGAATACACACGACAGGCAAATTCTTACAAGGTAACTCAAGAAACATCGCAGCGCGGTAGGTATCTAGCTAATAGGGCCCTGCCTGAAGCCCTGCATTTACCACTCTTAATTCAAACTAAGCTAAGGCGAACATTAGGATCCCCTTCCTGGAGCAGGCCTTTCTATCGGAATCGCTTATGCAGACAAAGGTTCTTTCTGAGTCTCTTGTTTCTTAATAAACAGCCTAAAATCAATATCCCAAAAGGCAAACTCTTGGTCCCCTTGGAGAGCGAACCGTATAGCTTGGCTCTAAACCAGTGGTTCTCAACCTTGGCTGCACATTAGAATCACCTGGGAACAAAGAAACAGAATTTCCGGAGGATGAGGCCCAGAAATCAGGATTTTAAAAAGATTCCCGGGTGATTCTAATGTGCAGTCAAGGTTGAGAACCACTGCTCTAAACCGAAGCGCAGGACCACCCGGCCTGCACAA
>NW_006285722.1:249631-288677 GCF_000327345.1 Myotis davidii
GCAGGATGTGCGGGTGGGGAGGGAGGGGGCTTGGGGCGGAGAGTGGGAGTCCGCCGCTGCCTCTCCTGCCCCGGGTCCTGGAGAGTAAGCGGTTCTCCGGGATTCCGAGTGACAGTGGGGGAGGAGAGGGAATCCCTCTGGTCATCCACAGCAGGCATCGCCCGCGCTTGCCAGCTCTGCATCCCGCTGGAAAACACTGGGGGGTAAACCCCGTGCACGGGATGTGGCTCTGTGTGGTGTGTGTTTTCTCAGACCATTGCCAGAAGGGATGAAGGGAGGGTTAATGTCTGTGGCTTTTAATTGATCGTTTTTATAGGACTCAGTTTTGTGAGTAAACGGTGGGAATCGGTGTAACTCTCACCAGTGCCGTACTGTATATCCGTAGCCTTCTGAGCGTCAGGCATTAAGCGGGGGGAAGTTTCCAGTTTCTTGGCTACCTGACGGCAGAGTGCAGGAGCAGACTCGCTGGAGAGTTACAGAAGGAATCCTCCCTAGGTTTCCGTTTCCACCAGTAAGGTGGGAAGCCGGGTGTCTAGAACGTTCGGCCGTCTATTGGTTCTGCCTGTCTGACACTAGCAAGTAAGAATGTTCGGGGGGGTATTTTGTTAACTTTCATTCATTTCCCTTTTTGAAGGTTCAAAATGGAAAGTATTTATTGACCAAATTAACAGGTCTTTGGAGAATTATGAACCATGTTCGAGTCAAAACTGCAGCTGCTACCGTGGGTGAGTCGGTTCTTTGATTTATTTGTCTTTGAGAATTTAGTTCTTGTCACAAGCAAGTCCCCTAAGATCTCTAAGAGGCCTTGGTTGCAGTGGTCATAGAGCCAAGCATATTTGTGAAAGCAGATGGGGTTCCTGAGGTGGTTTCCTATTTCTAGGGAATAAAATTGCCCTGGGATGGGAGAGGCCCAGGTGGTCTCAGCCTTCTCCCCGCTGCTCACTCCTTGTGGGGGTCAGTACCTGTGCTTGTCTGTTTTTCCCACTGGACTGAAAACTTCTTCAGGTCACTCACCGTTGTATCCCTAGTGTGGCTCTCAGCAAGTGCTCAATAAATATTGTTGAAGGAATGAACGTATTTATGAATGAAGCTAATGATACCTTTCCTGTTGATTATTTTTAAAGTATGCAAATTAGGGCTGGAGTGTGGAAGAAAGAGTACTCTGAAAGCAATACTCACTTCTAGTCTCAGAACTCCCACTCATTATCCCCATGGCCAGTCACTTAACTTCTCTGGGTCTCAGCTTCTGCATCAGCTGAATATCAGAGTCCTTTAACTACTTATTATGTTACTAGAGGCCCGGTGAACAAAAATTTGTGCCCGGCCTGTGCCCTCTCGCAGTCTGGGACCCCTTGGGGGATATCCACCTGCTGGCTTAGGCCCGCTCCCTAGGGAATCGGGCCTAAGCTGGCAGTCAGACATCCTTCTGGCAGCCCAGGAGCCCTTGGGGGATGTCGACTTGCCAGCGGGGAGCAGGCCTAAGCTGCAGTCGGATATCCTTAGCCCTGCTGAGGAGGTGGGAGAGGCTCCCGCCACCACCACTGTGCTGGCAGCCGTCAGCCTGGCTTGTGGCTGAGCAGAGCTCCCCCTGTGGGAGCGCACTGACCACCAAGGGGCAGCTCCTGCATTGAGTGTCTGCCCCCCTGGTGGTCAGTGTGTGTCATAGTGACCAGTCATTCCTAGTTGTTCTGCTGTTAGGGTCAATTTGCATATTACCCTTTTATTATATAGTATTCCACAGCTCCTCAAAAAATTCACCTAGTGCTTATGATACTTATTAAAAGCTTATTATGTATTGAACTTTATAAAAGGGATCCAAAATAGTGTAATTTGCCTGGCTAGTGTTGCTTGGTGGTTGAGCATCATCCCATGAACTAAGAGTCCCCGGTTCGATTCAAGTCAGGGTACATACCAGGGTTGCAGGCTCAATCCCCAGTAGGGTGCCTGCAGGAGTCAGCCCATCAGTGTTTCCATCTCTCTATCTCTCTCCCTAAAAAAAAAAAAAAAAAAATCAGTAAAAAAAACAAATGTAATTTTTTGTTATTGCTGTTAGGCTGCTATGGTTTAGGGTGGGGTGGGTAGGAGCCAGGCAGACCAGAACAAGGGAGTCAGGCAGTGTCAGAATGCAAGACATAAGCTATACCTTCTGTGGGATTCAGAGGAGGGGACGTCAGTTGGCTGCAGTGACTGGAGCACGCAGATGTGGCTTGTGAAGGGAAGGTGGAATATGCATCAGGCAAGGGAGGGGCAATGCAGATGGAGGAAGAAGAAGAGAAATTTACTTCTTTTTTCCGTTTGGTGACTTTGATGTTGGTGATGTTTTAGATTCCCTAAGGTGCTCTGGGGGAAAGGGTACTCGTTCCTGCCCTCTATTCTTTCCCTCAGCTTACTGTGTTCTTTAATACTAACCCTAAACCCAAGGAAGTAGGCAGAACGGTGCCACCACCTTGGCCTGCTTTCCTTGACGATTCCCATTCTTTCCTAGTGTCATAGAAGAGGATCTGACTCCTTTCCGAGGAGGTATCTCAAGGAAGATGATGGCAGAGGTAGTCAGGCGGAAGCTGGGAACCCACTATCAGATCATTAAGAACAGATTATACCGAGAAAATGACTGCATGTTTCCCTCAAGGTAAGAGTTATAAGGCAAATATATCTTCTGACCTTGTTACATAGGGGCTTACTTGATTCTGTCCTTATGGGAAGCTCATTAAAGGGACCCCCCAGGTCAATTCCTCCTCCCATGACAAGCTCTTCTTGCCTGGGAATTTTTCTTGCCAACTCCTATCCTCCCTTCTCCTACATCAAAGCCTGTCTTCTCTCTTGGTGAGGCTTGGGCATGTCACTGGCTATACTGGCCTTTGCTCTGTCCCTCCTCTTTCTCTGGATGTTGTAGTTGCAGGACACAGGCTGATGAGACCTAGCAGGAGTGAGCTATGCTGAAGGTGGAGGCAAAGCATGGATTGTCAAAGGCCAACTATTGTTCTAGATACCAAGTATGCGAAGTAACATGGTAGAAAATCATGAGGAGTAGCTAGAGCTACAAATTATGAATCAGTGGGGTGAGAGTTGGGGGTGAGCAGGAGGGTCATGGACTGATGATACAACTAATGATAAACCTCACTTTTAGGAGTCTTCTATATACTAGTAAATAAAACTTCCAGCCCCGGCAAGTGTGCTCAGTTGGTTGAGCATCATCCCATGCACGAAGAGGTCACCAGTTCAAGACCTGGTCAGGGCACATGCCAGGGTTGCAGGCTCAGTCCCCAGTAGGGGGCATGCAGGAGGCTAAAAACATTTTTTTTAAAGTGCGCCTGGGGCCCTAGCCAGTTTGGCTCAGCAGATAGAGCATCAGCCTGCGGTCCAAAGGGTCCCGGGTTCGATTCTGGTCAAGGGCACGTACCTTGGTTGCAGGCTCCTCCCTGCCTGGGCCCTGGTCAGGGCTCGTGCAGGAGGCAACCAATTGATGTGTTTCTCTCACATTGATGTTTCTCTCTCTGTCTTTCCCTCTCTCTTCCATTCTCCCTAAAAATCAATGAGAAAAAAAAAAGAATGTCATGATAATAAACTATATTTAAAAAATAAAATGAAGTGTGCCTGGGACACTGCCTTGTCCTAGAGCAGGCACTGCTCTGGTGAATCTATGGTATTTCTGTTTGACAGATGCAGTGGTGTGGAACACTTTATTTTGGAAGTTATCGGGCACCTTCCTGACATGGAGATGGTGATCAATGTACGAGATTATCCTCAGGTTCCTAAATGGATGGAGCCTGCCATTCCAGTCTTCTCCTTCAGCAAGGTGAGCATAGGAAGAGCCATATGAGGGGATGCAGGGTGAGCCTCTAGGACGGGTGGGGAACCGTTTTTCTGCCAAGGGCCATTTGGATAATATGTATATAGATAGATAGATAGATAGATAGATAGATAGATAGATAGATAGATTTCAGAAAGTCAGGGAGAGGGAGAGAGAGATCAAAATATCAATGATGAGAGAGAATCATTGATTGGCTGCCTCCTGCACACCCCCCACTGGGGATCAAGACCGAAACCTGGCCATGTGCCCTGACTGGAAATTGAACCATGAACTCCTGGTTCATAGGTCGATGCTCAACCACTGAGCCACGCTGGCTGGGCCATTTGGATATCCATAACATCATTCACAGGCCATACAAAATTCTCAACTTAAAAATTAGCCTGCAATATTTGGTCAAACATTTAATTAATTCACCCCTAATGCCTTGGCAGGGCCAGACCAAATGATCTCGAGAGCCTTATACTGCCTGTGGGCCAGATGTTCCCCACCCTGCTCTAGGATATGAGCAGGAGATGATTGTCCTATGACAGAGTCTAAGGCAGGGGTGGGCAAACTTTTTGACTCAAGGGCCACAATGGGTTCTTAAACTGGACCGGAGGGCCGGAACAAAAACATGGATGGAGTGTTTGTGTGAACTAATACATGTTAACACTGCTGCTGGTGAAGGAGCAGAGGGGAGAGCAAGAGAACCCTCCGCTCTTTTGGCTCCGCAGGCCGGATAGAACAGCCGAACGGGCCGGTTCTGGCCCATGGGCCGTAGTTTGCCCACGGCTGGTCTAAGGGATCACGGTGAGGATGGGACCTGAGATCCAGAACTGAGTCTGTGTCCCTGTTAGTTTCACAGTAGTTGAGCAATGAGACTGAGGAGATAGGGTTGAAGATCTGTAAGTAATGTGAGATTGCTTAAGTGTCTATAGAGCTAGTGATAGAGGGTAGGGAAGGAGAGGCCTGAAGAACCTAGTGGACATTGGAGGTGGGGTTCAGAGATCCGAGAGAGAGAGAGAGAGAGAGAGAGAGAGAGAGAGAGAGAGAATATCTAGACACTGACCTTACTTTTTTCACCCGAGAAAGCTTCTGGGCTTGGAATTAGAGAGCACATTTAACCAGTTAACTGCCTGGCGTCCTAAACGGAAACCATCCCCAGACGCCATGATATTTTGAATTTAATTTAAAAAATCAGTTTGCAATGAATATTATAAAAATAAATATATTACTCACAATTTGGGTGTTCTGGAATATTTTCAGCTGAAAATTCACACAAAAAATGATTTTAAAGTCGGTCAGGGCTGCCACTTAGGGAAAACATTTTTTTATAGACGTGTGTGGCGTGTGGGGAAGGTCTGCCGCTTGCATCTACAGGCGCCTATGGCGTACAATGGGTTAAAAAATATTTGTTGAGCTCCTATAATATGTACATCAGCCACAGTATTTGGTAACATCTGGCTTATGTGTCACTGTTTCCCAGGGGCCCAGCATGGCTAACAGTGAAACCGAATGTGTTAGATCACTCCACACAGTTTGTGTCCAAGCAGCACATTGAGGGGGCTAGGCCTGGGATATCCAAGAGGGATTTGCGAGAGGGTGGTCTTTGGGTCCAGTTATGGAAGGATAGGATACTAGGACACATCTGTGGGCTTGTGGAACCTGGGACAGTTAATGTGTTGCCAGAGCTCAGGTTCTTGTAAATGGTGTATTGGCAGGGATGGGCCTTGGATCCCCGGAGGCTGAGTTTGAATGCATTTGAGGGCAGGGGTGGGGGAACGAAAAGGGAGTGGGTGGAAGATTCTATGGGGAAGAGTAGGTTTAGGAAAACCCTGTGGACTTTGCGAAAAGGAACATCATCTCTGATTTGGTTTTCCCAAAGCAAAGGGACTTTTTACCCCCACCTTTTCTTTATCACAGTTTACTTTCCTTCCAGACTTGTTTATTTCCTGTATTGCAAGTGGTCTGAGGCACATTTGTGCGCATTTCCCATGACTTAGACTCATTTCTCAAAAGTGCCTGGTCCCATTGTTTGTCATGAACACCGTCCAGACGAACAAATAGAGGCTCCCCATATAAGTCAGTGAGGACTTTGTTATTTACCTGTTGTTTCTGAGGATAATAAAGTATGACCATCAGTATACTAACTTCCTTTTCATCTTTACCGCCCTCCTTTTTTTTTTTTTTTAATCAGTGACTTCTACTTTCCAAGTAAGGGATTTTTTTTTTCTTTTAAATCCTCATCCAAGGGTATTTTTTTCATTGATTTTTAGAGAGAGTGGAAGGGAGGGGGAGAAACAAAGAGAGAGAAACATGGATGTGAGAGAGACACATTGATTGGTTGCCTCTGGCACGGGGATCGAGCCTGCAACCCAGGTACGTGCCCTTGACTGGAATCGAACCCAGAACCCTTCAGTCTGTGGTTGGACATTCTATCCAGTGAGCCAAACCGGCTAAGGCCAAAGGAGGCATTTTAGACTGTCAACTTTATAGTAATTGTGCATCTTCTATTGAGCAGCTATGGCTGCTCAAATACATTTTTAAGTATTTGAGAGAATGCAAACAGCATATTGCATGTGTGATTCCAATGGAAGAAACAGTAGTGTTAGAGGTTTATCAGTGGCCAAAATTTTTTTCTTTTTAGAGAGGGGAGGGAGGAGACAGAAAGAGAAACATCGATTTGTTGTCCCACTTATTTATGCATTCATTGGTTGCTTGCATGTGCCCTGACTGGGGATTGAACCCTCCACTTAGCGTATCCAGATAATGCTCTAACCAACAAGGGTGAGTCGCCAGAGTTTTAACAGAAATAACCATAAAAAGGAAACAAATGGTTTCAAACTTTTTTCAGAAGATGTGAGATAACACCTCTTACCCCATTCTGCCCATCAGCACTTCTAACCCTGATAGATGAGTAACCAAGAATTTATTGACCAACCAATGTGAGTTCAGCAGTGACACTTACTGAGTACCCAGTATGTGTCAGGTGCTGTTCTAAACTTTTTACATGTATAGCTCATTTAATATTCAAAACAAGCCTATTACATAGATAGTATTATTGATATCATTTCTCCCATTATAAAGATAAGGAAACTGGGCGTAGAAAGATTAAGTAACTTGTCTAGAGCTGAAAAGAGGTGGAGTCAGCATTCAGATTCGGACGATCTGTCTCACAAGCCCGCATTCTAAACCACCGCACTGTATTTCCTAATTCTTGCTCTCAAAAGACCCATCTAGGAAATAACCAAGAACTGGTGAGTCAGTATATACTCCAAGTGTCATAGCAGCTAAAAGATGAGAGACTTGGAGGATTGTTGTATATTCATCAACAGGATTGTCATCATTCAGGATTGTGTATATTATTTCCTTAAACTAAAAACCCTGACAGTGGATGTCCTCTAGAAAAACGGAACTTTGGGGAACTGGGAAAGTTGGCCTTCAGTGCAGTTTCAAATCCATGAATTTTAACTCGTGGTCATTTTTGTTCTTTAATGACCGGAGTCTAGACTTCGCAGACTAGGGCAGCTTTATCTTTGACAATGTGGCACTAGGGCTTGCAAGGCCTTTGTCCAGATCCTGTGGCATGAATGCAGTTGGCTGCTTTTCCCTCTGTTGTGCAACTGATTTAGAACGACCTTTCTGTTTCTATTGAAGACATCAGAGTACCATGATATCATGTATCCTGCTTGGACCTTTTGGGAAGGGGGACCCGCTGTTTGGCCAATTTATCCTACGGGTCTTGGACGGTGGGACCTCTTCAGAGAAGATCTGGTAAGGTAGGTCCTTTAGGGAGGTTATGTTTTTCCCTCTTTATGGGTCTTCTTGAAATAAACAGTAGCATAAAAGCAATTATCTTAAAATGACTAACTCCTAAGTTAAAAATAAAAGACAAAAAACTGTTTATAGCAAAAGTAATTTTACCTGTGCATAAATGATCTATGTATCCATAGAAAAAGAACAGACGAACCTGCTCTAAACTATCAGCAGTGTCTCTGTGGAAGATTGTAGAAGCCTTTTCTTCTTTAAACATTTCTATGCTTTTAAGATTCTCTAAGAGTGAATTACTTTTATAATGAGGGGAAAAAATGAATGAGCGTGTTGTGAGGGAGGATAGAACATTACTTAGAGGAACAGAAATTCACTTTATAATTTAGAGCTAAGTCTGTTAGGTGGGGATAGAGTGGGCATCAATGTCCCGTAGGAATCTCAAAGACAAGCTTCCTTCAGATCCTCTCTATATATGATTGAGATATGCCTTGGCCTGTTGGTTCCATCCCATTTCATTTCAGAATTAATTTTTTAAAATATATTTTTATTGATTTCATAGAAGAAAGGAGAGGGAGAGAGATAGAAACATCAGTGAGGAGAGAGAATCATCAATCAGCTACCTACTGCACACCTCCTATGGGGGATCGAACCCACAACCTGGGCATGTGATGTGACCTAGAATTGAACTGTGACCTCTTGATTCATAGATCGACACTCAACCACTGAGCCACACCAGGAAACATCAATGTGAGAGAGACTCATCAATTGGTTGCTTCTTACACGTGTCCCAACCAGGGCCTGGGATCGAGCCTGGAACCAAGGTATGTGCCCTTGACCAGAATCAAGCTCAGGACACTTCAGTCCACGGGCCAACGCTCTACCTACTGAACGAAACCTGTTAGGGCACATAATTTGGTTTTTATGGGCTATTTCAAAGTATGACCCTTTACCCTTTAATATTTTAGTTGCATATTTCCTAAAAGCAAGGGTGTTCTCTTTTATGACCACACTGTAATTACCAAATTCAGGAAACAGTATTGATACAACACTTTATAGTCTCAGTAATGCCCTATATAGTGCTTTCCCCTTCCAGTACAGGATGCAGGCCAAGATCATGTATTGCATGCAGTTGTTTTGTCTCTTCAGTCTCCTTTGATCTGGAACAGCTTTTAGTTTATTTTTCTCTTTCATGACATTGACATTTTGAAGAATGCAGAACATTCTTCAATTTGGTTTTGTCTGTTTCCTCATGATCAGATTCAGTTTATGCATTGCTGGTCCAAATTTACTTACCACATAAGTCATTTTTCATCCATCCACCCCTCATTAGTAGTGATGTTGATTTGGATCACCTTGTCAAGGTGTTATCCATTTCCTTCATTGTATAGTTACTATTTCCCCCGTTGTAAGTTAATAAGCAACTTATAGTGAGGTAGACTGTGTCTTAAAATTTAATCTTAGATGAATTTTTTCTTTTGATACCTTCCCCTTATATTCTTCAACTGAATTTATTTATGACTAGAGGCTCAGCACACAAAATTTGTGTGTGGGTACGGTCCCTAGGCCTGGCCTGCGATCAGGGCCATCTTCCTCCGCTGCCACCCACCCGGTTCCCGGTTCGCCTTCGGGCAATCAGAGCCTGATGGCTGGGAGAAGGGAACAAGAGGTCAGCCATTCCCGCCCACTCGCCAGCCCTGCCCCCACCACGGGTTGCCCTCTGCGTGTGGGGCGACTGGTGGGATGGGGTCCTAGGCCTGGTGCCACCCGCATCCCCCGCCACCCCTCCCTGGTTCCCCGGTTGCCATCAGGCGATCAGAGCCTGCTAGCCAGGGAAAGGGACTGAGAGGTGGTCAGTGCACCTCATAGTGACTGGTTGAGCAGTTGTTCTGGTCGTTCTGACATTATGGTCGCTGGGCTTTTATTATTTAGAATTTTGGCACCTAACTACTATCTTCTATAAGGTTTCAAGGGGGGCAGCGCCTGCCTGGTGGGGGCCCCAGATTGGGGTAGGGGTCCCCGTTGGGGGGCAGGGCCAGCCAGGGAGAGGGGCCATGGGCGGTTTGCAGGCTGGCCATGCCCCCAGTTGGGGTGGGGGTCCCCGCTGGGGGATGGGACTGGCCAGGGCGAGGGGACAGGGGTGGTTTGCAGGCTGGCTATGCCCCCGATTGGGGTGGGGATTCCCACTGGGGGGTGGGCCAGCCGGGGCGAGGGGCTGCAGTCATTCTGTTCTCTGGTCATTCTGGTAGTTCTGCCATTTTGGTCGCTGGGCTTTTTTTTTTTTTTTTTAAATATATTTCTTGACTTTTTACAGAGAGAAAGGAAGAGGGATAGAGAGTTAGAAACATCAATGAGAAAGAAAGATCAATCAGTTGCCTCTTGCACACTCCCTACTGGGTATGTGCCCGCAACCAAGGTACATGCCTTTGGCCAGAATCGAACCTGGGACCCTTGAGTCCGCAGGACGATGCTCTATCCACTGAGCCAAACCAGTTAGGGCTGGGCTTTTATTATATAGGATTATAGAATTGCCATTTTATTTCTTAGATCCTTCCATTTAGAATCTCTAGCTATGTGATTTTATTTTTTACCTTGAAACTTAAATAGTCTGCTTGTTTATCCAACTACATTGGCTTGCCATTTTTCTATTTTTATAATTTTGGGGGAGTTTGTCCCTATTGACTTATTTTTCATTCTATAGGAGAATTCATTGTCCCTGTAGATTTAAAGATTTCACTCTCTACTGTCAGAGGTGGGGGGAGAGGGTAATCAAAGAGGGCTGGGACACCCCAGACTGTGGTGGCCACTGTTAGCACTTGCCCGGAAAAGAAGTTCTAAGATAGGTCTTTTGAGAAGTAGGTAGGAGGGTAGGAAGAATGAGGGGGAGAGGAAATAGAGATGATGCATCATTCAAGACTGTGTATATTAAACACAAATTTCCCAGGCACCAAGGAAATGTATACTAAAAATTTGAGTATACATTAATACAGTTTTTTGTTGGATAGTTTGGCAAAATATATCAAAGTTTAAAGTGTATATATCCTTTGACCCTGCCATTTCACTTCTAGAATTTATCCTGATGGGTTCATTTGACAAGTGTGCAAAGATGTATGTATGAGGATACTCACTACAGTGTTGTTTCTTAAAGCAAAAAGTTGGAAACTACCTAAAAGTCCATCCATAAGAAACAAATTATGACATACCGTACGTGAGTGAAAATAAAATTAGTATAGGGCTTAAGGACAAGGACCCTGGGTTCAACTCCTGGCTCTTCTTAGCTATGGGACTTGTGGGCAAATTACTTAACCTCATAAGAGCCTCAACTGTTAAGAAAAATGAAACCCACCTCATAAGGTTGTGAGGATAAGTTAATAAAGGTATGAATCACTTAGAACGGTATCTGGAACATAGTAAGTGCTATATAGGTGTTGGCTGTTATTATCTATAATATATGTCCTCATCAGAATGTTACCCAACATCATGGATGATATCATCTGTTATATAGAACAAGGGTTCTCAGTCTTGGGACTATTGACATTTGGGGCCAGATCATTCTTTGTTGTAGGGTGCTGTCCTGTGCAATATAGGATGTTTAGCAACATCCTTTGGCTTTTGCCCACTAGTGGCTAGTAGCAATCCCCCAGGAGTGACAATCAAAAATGTCTATCGATATGGCCAAATGTCCCCTGAGGGAGAGGGTCAAATTGCCCTCTAGTTAGATCCCTGATAGGAGAGATGACTGGAAGGAAATTTTTCATTGAAACATTAAATTGTTAAAAGGTTTATCTGTTAGTAGGGGAATTTGACGATGCTTTCTCTGCTTTTATTTGATGATTTCTCATTAGAATTTCATATAATGAGCACATATCATTTTTCTGCTGAAAAATCCACAAAACGAAAAACCAAGTGCTGTAGTGTTTGTATTTTGGTGGAATGGAAAATGGGGCAGAGAATGAGAAAGTGTGGTTTTGGGCTGGAGAACTGGTAAAAGGTGAACCAGCAGGAAAGGGCTGGAGATATGCCGGGAAACATGGAGCAGTGCTCTCAGCAGAGAGAAATGAGTAATGTAACACTGTATGCCTGAAAAGTATCTCTACCTAAAAAGTTTGTAAGCTAAGCCTCATTTCACCAATGTAGACCAGCAAGCCCTCTTTAACTGCGGTTGAGCCCTCTCCTCCATTTTCAGAGGAAGACATTGAAAAACTTCTGTGCAAGGTTCCTACGAAGAAAGTTAAGAATGCTATGTCTGTCATCAAGATGTATTACAAAGCCACTGTTCTCAAAACTGCCTGGTACTGGCACAAGAATAGGCATATAGATCAATGGAATAGAATAGAGAGCCCAGAAATTGGCTCGAACCAATATGCTCAATTAATATTTGACAAAGGAGGCAAGAACATGCAATGGAGCCAAGATAGTCTCTTCAATAAAGGGTGCTGGGAAAATTGGACAGATATATGCAAGAAAATGAAACTAGACCACCAACTTACACCATATACAAAAATAAACTCAAAATGGATAAAGGACTTAAATGTACGACAGGAAACCATAAAAATTCTAGAAGAATCCAAAGGCGACAAAATCTCAGACATATGCCGAAGCAATTTCTTCACTGATACAGCTCCTAGGACACTTGAAACTAAAGAGAAAATGAACAAATGGGACTACATCAAAATAAAAAGCTTCTGCACAGCAAAAGAAACCATCAACAAAACAACGAGAAAACCCACTGTGTGGGAAAACATATTTGCCAACGTCATATCTGATAAGGGCTTAATCTCCAAAATTTATAGGGAACTCACACAACTTAACAAAAGGAAGATAAACAATCCAATCAAAAAATGGGCAAAGGACCTAAATAGACACCTTTCAAAAGAGGACATTCAGAAAGCCAAGAGACATATGAAAACATGCTCAAAGTCACTAATCATCCGAGAGATGCAAATCAAAACAACAATGAGGTACCATCTCACACCTGTCAGACTGGCTATCATCAACAAATCAACAAACGACAAGTGCTGGAGAGGATGTGGAGAAAAAGGAACACTTGTGCACTGCTGGTGGGAATGCAGACTGGTGCAGCCACTATGGAAGACAGTATGGAGTTTCCTCAAAAAGCTACAAATGGAACTCCCATTTGACCCTGTGATCCCACTCCTAGGAATATATCCCAAGAAACCAGAAACACCAATCAGAAAGGATATATGCACCCCTATGTTCATAGAAGCACAATTCACCATAGCTAAGATCTGGAAACAGCCTAAGTGCCCATCAGTAGATGAATGGATTAGAAAACTGTGGTACATCTACACGATGGAATACTATGCTGCTCTAAAAAGGAAGGAACTCTTACCATTTGCAACGGCATGGATGGAACTGGAGAGCATTATGCTAAGTGAAATAAGCCAGTCAATGAAAGAAAAATACCACATGATCTCACTTATTCATGGATAATTGAGACCATTATAAACTTTTGAACAATAATAGATACAGAGGCAGAGCTGCCTCAAACAGAGTGTCAAACTGCATCGGGAAGGCCGGGGAGGGTTCGGGGGCGGGAGGTAGGGGGGTAAGAGATCAACCAAAGGACTTGTATGCATGCATATAAGCCTAACCAATGGACATAAGACACTGGGGAATAGGGGAGGCTAGGGGACTGTCTAGGGCGGGGAAAAAAATGGACACATATGTAATACCCTTTGTAATAAAAAATAAAATTTGAAAAAAAAAAAAAAAGAATGCTATGTCTGTGAGCTAGTAGGTTCAGCAAGGAATGCTGGTCGGGGTAATGTGTGTTCCGAGAACTGAGTTTCAGGGACTTCGTGTTTGTGGAGCACTTAGTACAGTTTCAAGAATGCCAGGGTGCTTTGCAAAATCAGACAAAATCTAACGACATCTCCTATGTCTCCAAAACATGATTTGTTTTCTTGCCCTTAATTTAATTTCTGATATTTTCTGCAGTCCTATCTGTATGTTAGTTTATCGACAGCACTCTACTTAAAGTAGGGAAGAAATCCTCTGAATTAAATAGCCTAAACATGTCATTCAGTGTTTGGGAACTTTTCTTTCAATGATGTCAACTTAGTAATGGAGCAGTAGATTTGTAGATATTACGAGCTAACACCTCCAGAGGAATGAAGTAATACCAAAAAGGAACAGCATGCCATTTAGAGATTTTTCTTTTTCTTCTTTTTTTAAAATATATTTCTTTATTGATTTAAGAGAGGAAGGAAGAGGGAGAGATTGAAACATCAATGAGATGAGAGAGAACCATCGATTGGCTGCCTCCTGCATGCCCCGCACTGGGGATCAAGCCCGCAAACCAGGCATGTGCCCTAGGCCAGAATCGAACCCGGGACTCTTCAGTCCACAGGCTGACGCTCTATCCACTGAGCCAAACTAGCCAGGGTGAGATTTTTCTTTTGAATAGCCTGGCTCAGACTTAATTTAAAAATGTAAAGCTCTGAACTTATCCTCAGAAATGGTTAGAACACATCCTTATAAAGTTAAGAAGAAAACACAGGAACTAATCAAAATCTGTTTTCAGGTCAGCAGCACAGTGGCCATGGAAAAAGAAAAACTCCACAGCATATTTCCGAGGATCGAGGTGATTATATTTTTGGACATTTTACAAAGATATTCTTACAGTTAATGTGTAAAATGTAAGTAATTTTGAGGATGTAGCAAACTCTATCTTACAACGAAGACTAAGACATAAACATAGAATCACAGAATTTTAGACTAGATAAGAACTCAAATTATTTGCCCAAAGCACTCTTACTTGAACTGCAATTCGAAGTTCACCCAGTAATTCAACAGATATTTGCAGAGTGCCACGGGTGATGGGCATTGAGTATATAACGTTGAACGGAAAGATGAGCTGTCTTCTTGCCTGAGCGATGACAGTTTCCTAGGAGTAGCTATGACCTTGCCCAGTCACTCTGCTGGTTAATACCGTCATTGGACCTCCTGACTGCTTTTTTCATCAGACCATGTGGCTGCCACATAGTGGTTGAGAGCACAGACCGAAACTATAAAAACGGAGAGGAAGAGGGAAAGGGAAAGGTTGGGGAAGGACCCCTTCCGTGTCCAGCTCGGTATCCCCAGTGTCAAGGTCAGCATCTGCCACGTAGACACATAATGAATGTGTGTTGAACAGATGAATACAGAAGAGACTGTGAAGAGAGGGTTTTGTCATTTTCTCAGTGAGTCCTCATCAGAGATCCCACCCTCTATTTACCGTGAGCAGCGGACTTCAAGTGCAGATGAGCTTCAGCCACTGCTTATTGTTCCTTATCAACTTCTCTGATGCTCAGTTCTTGAGATCACAGATTCTTAACGTGGGATCCATGTGCGGACTTCAAAGGTTTTAGGACTTTCTTGAAATTACAGGGGGATATGTGCATTTTTTCTAGAGAGGGGAGTCCATAGTTCTTGTCACATTCTCAAGGGATCCATGGCACCCCTCAATGTCAAGACCACTTAGCAAGGACAATTTCTCCATATAATCTTAGGGTTTTAAGCCTTTTTGTTTTCTTTTTCATTTAAATACTATATAGACTTTACAGAGCACACACAACGAAGGTCATGCAGCTATTTTTGGTGAGTGGTGATTACATAGTCACACAGCTATGGGTACTATTGATTTTAGAGGCTACATGAACCCTCCTAAAAGGGAAATCATTCCCTGGGATATGGCTGTAGTGACTAGAACATCATAATCTTAAAAACTAGGTGCAAGCAAAGAAGGACCAAATTCTCATCCCTGAAGGGTAAAGTGGGGATAGCCCAGGACCACCTAGAGGCTGCAGTATCCAATATCCCCCTCTTCTGCTACGAAAGTGACCAGTGAGTTGTCCACCTGAGTTGCATTGGGTCCAATCACTGCTTACCTTCCAGAGATGGGGAACAGTATTATGGTGTAGAACACATAGTTTTATGTCATGTGTTTCTTTTATAGGACAAGTCCAGAACGAGATCCTCTCATTCTTCTATCTCGGAAAAACCCAAAACTTGTTGATGCAGAGTACACCAAAAACCAGGCCTGGAAGTCTATGAAAGTAATCACCAGTCATCTGAATAGAAACTAAAGCAGCGAACATTCTCACTCAAAGAACATTGCCACCTGGGTAGAATTTCAGATTAGGTTCCCTGTCCGTCATGGGAAGAATGTAGAGGAAGTTCCATGAACTAGTATTAGCACACATGTAAATTATTCTTTTTCAAACTCACATTGCTTTCCTGGCCCATGTTCTGAGTAGTATTTTATGCTATTTTGAAGGTTTAAACCAGAGGTCACAAACTTTTTATGTCAAGGGCCAGATGGTAAATTTTTTAGGCTTTGTGGATCGTGAGCACGAGAGCAACCATAAACAACGTGTAAATGTATGAGCGTGGCTGTGTACTGATAAAGCTTTATGGCACTGCAATTTGAATTTTATGTAATTTTCATGTGTCAAAATATTCTCCTTTGGATTTTTTGCAACCATTTGAAAGGTAAAAATATTCTTAGTTTATGGGTTATATACAAAAAAACAAATAATAAACTGGATTTGGCTTATGGACTGTAGTCCGCCAACCCCTGTTTTAAAGCAGGGGTTTTTAACCCTGACTATACAGTCCAGCCAGAGAGCTTAAAAATGATTCAAATAAATGAGAATCTCATCTTGATTTGTTTAAAACTCTCCAACTATTCTAAGGTATAGCCAGCAAAGATTGGCTTTGATTTGGAGCCCATCTCTGTCCTATTAACTCTATGACATCTTGCCTTATTCAAAGGACTTTAAGCCTGAAATGTACTCATCTGAAACTTCCACATGATATGAGAAAAAATTTTAAACTTCTTGTGTGAAAAATGAAGTATATCTTTAAGATGGGTATATTTATTATAGGATAGTTTTAATCAAACGGGTGCAAATGAAGTTTAAGAAGCTTTGTGTAAAAATAAAAGAATACGAAAAAAAATGTATCCATTCAGCAGAGAAGCTACTGTAGGAGGCTGCAGAAGCAAACTGGCCTTGTTCCCCTCATCAACGAGTTTGCCATCTGTTTGGGTGGCTGGAACATGCGTAGATGGGGGGGGGGTGTCTCAGCTTCAGAGGCCCCAAGGGGCACAGGAGTGAGCGCTAAAGGTCCAGTCATTGTTCTCGAGGGGGATAGGTGCCCAGTTTATCACATCTTCTTTCTCTTTACAAGAAAAGCCGAAAATCTGGGTATTTGTAAGGACTATCCTACTACCTATAAGTGTTAGCAGTGGTTTGAATATTTACTTCAAAACTTTGCATGGCCAACAAAATTTGTGGGTGGTTTACACCTCTAAGCCCAACAACTGCCACTTGTGACCTCCTGCGTGTTGAGATTACATAGAGTGAAATATTGCTGTAGGCCATGACCTCTACAATTTAGGGCATGTGACCCTGAGCAAATCTAGTCTCAAAGCTTTGGCTTCTTCATCTATAAAATGGGGTAATATTGCTTCCAGAGTATGTTTATTATAAGACTTAAATGAGATCATGTTCTTGAAATGTTTACCTTGCTGGCTGCACAGTGGTCTTCAATAAATGCTACCATTACTAATATTAATGACTTCCTTTTCACTTAAAGGATACCTTGGGAAAGCCAGCTGCTAAGGATGTCCATCTTGTGGATCACTGCAAATACAAGTAAGACTTCCCGAACTCCTGACTCTCGGTTTCCCTTTTGCTTTTGGAAGAGCTGCACTTTGGGTGAGAATTGTAATACCAGGGCCCAGCTGGGATTTATGAAAGTCACAATAATTCATTTAACTCTTACTTACTGAGAACATGTTGCACACAAGGCTCTGACCTAAGTTCTTTGGGAAACCGTGTAGATAAGATATGGTCCCTGCTTCCATAAGGCCTGTGTGCTAATCAGGGTGATGGTGTTCTCTCTCTCCACACCCCACCCAGTCAACAGCTGAAGTTAGATGACGTATTTATCAGGTTAATAACACAGTTTAAGGGTCAACATGAATAAAGCATATATAACTAAAATATTTAAATGCCAGGACTAGGAATTAGAAGAACAGGTAAAACCAGATCAGGAACAGGATGCTGGGGGGATTCAGAGAGATGAATGCTGATTGCAGCGCGCAGTGGGAACTATAGGGAGGAGCAACGCTGGTTGGAGACAGAGGTGCATGCATGAGACATGTTGAAAAGAAAATGTTTTTTCTAAGATAGGTTTTTTAAAAAATTATATATTTTTATTGATTTCAGAGAGGAAGGAAGAGGGGGAGAGGGATAGAAACATCCATGATGAGAGAGAATCATGGATCAGCTGCCTCCTGCAAATCCCCCCACTGGGGATCGTGCCCACAACCTGGGCATGTGCCCTTGACCGGAATTGAACCTAGGACCGTTCAGTTTGCAGGCCGACGCTCTATCCACTGAGCCAAACCGGCTAGGGCTAAGATAGATTTTTTTACTGGAGGTATTTCTTTGAAGGTTGATTAGGCATGCCTGGTTGTCCTCTCCAGATTTCAGAAGAAGAGGGAACTGGGGATGCTTTTGACCAGATTGGATATCCTATGGGGGAAACAAGGCTAGGGGTGGGCATGATGAGTTAGAGATCTGAGGCCTAGCTAGCTTTTAGGAAAGTATGAGGTATCATTTCCATCTGAGCCTTTGTATCCTTTCTACTCAGCACCCAGCTCCTGGCCCTATCCAGCTCTGCCTGGAGAAAGTATCCCTTCCCTCTCATCCTGACATTTATTAGAACAACCTGTAGCCCCTGGAAAAGCAAGGAGTTTATGGAAACTCCATGGGGACATGCTGATGTGTCCTTGAAAAATCAAAATGGAAGGAGAAGGAAGAGGGGTCATTGAAGGGGAGAAGGGATTAAGAAAATAAAAAGGTCCTTTGTGGCAGCAAGTATGTAGTACCAAGTGTATTCTGCTCTTTCTTTCTCAGGTATCTGTTTAATTTTCGAGGTGTAGCTGCCAGTTTCCGGTTCAAGCACCTCTTCCTGTGTGGTTCACTGGTTTTCCACGTTGGTGATGAGTGGCTGGAATTCTTCTATCCACAGCTGAAGCCGTGGGTTCACTATATCCCAGTCAAAACAGATCTCTCCAATGTCCAGTAAGCTACTCTCTCCCAGGCAGAGATTCCAATCCCTCCCCTTATCTGCCTCTAAGTCCCCAGCCACTCCTGATGACTTTTTCCATTAAGAGCTTTCTCTTTCTTATTCGGTTGACATAGATATTATTGAACTTCTATCCAACTAGGCTATCAGTAGGATTTCATTTGAAAAAGTGCTCTAGTGCTGGTTCAAAATGTAACATTCAGACAGTACGCAGTGAAAAAACTCTAATCCCTCAAAGACTGGAGATAGGGATGTTGGATATTATTATATTGTCTAAGAAACTTTCTGATACAGCATGAGAATTGCCCCCAGTGAAGCTGAGAAAAATTTCCTCTCATGATGGGAGGAGCTAGAAAGAGGAAGGAGAGGGGCCCAAAACATAAGGGGCAGAGCAGGAGACAGGAGGGAAGTGTCTTCTTCACTATGGCTTTTTGGTGTGTGTTATTGAACGTTTCTCTATTTTCTCAAATATGACCCAAAACTAGAACACATTGTCTTTAGCATGTGGGGGGACTTTTGTTGTTATTTTGTTCCTGTGGGGACCCTGATATCTTCCCTTTAAAAACAAATCTACCATCCACATACCTAGAGATTAACTGTAATCTATGGCATTTCTGATTTAGTGCTAATAAGCTTGTTCTATATTTCAGAGTCTAATAATCCTTTCCATTGTAGGGAACTGTTGCATTTTGTAAAAGCAAATGATGACATAGCTCAAGAAATTGCTGAAAGGTAAGTTCTGTTCATTTTTCTTTTTCCACTGTATCATCCCTATTTTGCCCTAGCAAAGTTATATTAATAGTGTTACCATGGTGATAACTGGATTGGATCTTTATTATACAGAGATAATCCAAATTAAAGCGACTCCGGGGAGAAAAGTACACATTCACAAATGCCCTAAGCCCATATTTTATAGAAGTAGACTGAAATTATTGAGATAAATGAGTACTCAATGTTTATATGTTTGTTTTTAAGAAAAAAATTTAAGTTCTATTGCTAAGAGCACATGTGTGGATATGATGGCTAGAGGGTTGGTTCTGAGGATCAAAAGAGTTAAATCATATAAAGTACTCTGAACAGTGCTTGGCACAAGGTAAGCACTCAATTATAAGCTATTAGTACTATTAAATGCTGTGCTTAAAAAGTTCTTGTTAATTTTGTCTCTAGAGGAAGCCATTTTATTATGAACCACTTGAGGATGGATGACATCACCTGTTACTGGGAAAACCTGTTGACTGAATACTCTAAATTCCTGTCCTATAATGTAACAAGAAGAAAAGGCTATGATCAGATTATTCCCAAAATTTTGAAAACTGAACTCTAATAGCCATCATCGGATCAAGTCCTCTCTAGGGCAGCAGATCTGAGATATCCTGTGGTGGGAAGCTTACCATGAATGTAGCACCTATACCTTGAATTCTGTTACCATTTCCTTGTCATGCTGCACCCAGAGCAAGTCTCGAGAAAGATCCAAAATGTGTATAACACAGATATGAAGCAGCTCAACGCTTTGGCTGAACAAGGACCAGAAATCATGATATGTGGGTTTTGTACCCGATTCTACCTTTCATTTTCTTAGGACCAATCACAGCTTGTGCCTCAGGTCATCCACATATATATGTACATCACTGTGAACCTGACTGTGTCCACGGGATGATGTTCTTTGTGCCACAGTTTGGAGCAGAAACTCAATCATTTGGAACTAGTACAACTCATCGCCACAATTCTGCAGTTATTCTAGGCTTGAACTTTGATGCTATATTTTAATGTAGGAAGCTCAGTCTATAGGGTTTGTGAAAGGCACTTGGGGATTATTTTTTGAAAGGTCTAAGGAAGCAGGAGTTGTGCCATGCACTGACACAGGAGTCCCCTTCTGTAAAAGCATTAACTCTTTGGTTAAATGAAACTCAGGAGGTTTCTATAATGCCATATAGAAAGGGACCAGTTGCATGAGTAATTGCAATTGGATCTCAAATTCCTTTTGTGCCTTCATACCCTTCTTTTTATGGTCTCTAAAAAAAATACATAAACCTCTTAATCAAGTTAGGAAGGAGTCCTCACTCTTTGAAGGAACTGTGCATAGGACAGCAACTCTTCACTCTTTGCACATCCCTAATATTTTTCCTCCTTCAACTGGCAGCAGTCCACACTCTCAGTGTCTTGCAGGATCTGCTTTTCCCCTTTTTTACTATTAAATACTAGTTTAATCTCTCAGGATGCTCTTGCTAACAGTCAAAAATGAAGAAAAATTGTTAGATTGAAACTCATATAGTCTGATGACTTAGAATTGTCCTTGTCCCTTAAGCCCAACATTTCTGCAGAGAAATCAGTTCTTTCCCTCTGACTCCTAAGAAGAGATTGGTATTAATTGGTTTCAAAATTAGTAAATGTGAGATTCAGTCATATAAAATCAGGATTTTATTCTCTTTGTGAGAAATGGCATTTTAAACTCCCTTCCACAAAAATTTAAGCATAAAGACCTTCTTAGAGGAGTTAAATATCACTGGTAAGACCATTGCATGGAATAAGCCAGACATTTAAAGTTGAACTTTTTTAGCATGAAAAACTTAATGGGGATTGTGTCCTTAGGTGCTATAAGTGTAGTGATAAGAGCTCCAGATTTATAAGTTATATATATCATGGTTTTGCCTTGTCCGTATGAGGTCCTAATAGATGTCATTATTTCGTATTTTACTTTTTCTCTCACTAAACTAGGAACAAAATTTTCTGTCCTTTGGATTAGGAGCTGAAAGTACATTTTTTTCTGGGAGTGTTTCCCTTTTGCTTCAAGTTCTAGCTCAAGCATCACCTTTTCTCTGAAGCCTTTCTTTCATTCCTCTAGGCAGTTAGAGGCAATATTTTGCTCATGCCTGTATTATATGACATCACATTGTACTGTAGTTATTTGACTGCTGTTCTGCGAGCTTCTTGATGGGTGGGAATCACATTTTACTCATCTTGATGTCTCCATTATCTAGTACAGTGAGTGCCTCACACAGAGTAGACCCTGAAGTATTTTTGGAACAGTGACTCACTGAATGGGTGTATGGATGGAGACAGTTGGCTTAACTAGATCCTACTTACAGATTGCCTGGCCATTGGCTCCAAAGGGGGACTGTGTGAGACTTAACAGTTGGAACAATGCAAATTACCATCTGCCCTTTGCAAAGTCAATCAGGGCATCTTTGTATTTAAATACAGCAAATGTTACTCGGTTTTTATACTTACCTGTTTACCTCAGTGTAGATGGTATGAGGATGGTGTGTAACAATATGTAAAATGTATGTTTTTGAAAATAATTTTTATCCCTATAACTTCTGATGGTTGTTTGTTATTAATACTAGCTGGGTCCCAAACTTACCCCTTCCTCCTCAGCGAGCTAAAGGCCACTCTTTTTTTTTCCCAAGGAAAAAGTATAATTTAGTTTATTTGAATGAAGTGGGATACTTGGATAAGACAGGTAATGCTTTTCCTTCCTTTATTTGACAAGTATGATTTGTGTGATGTTGTCAGTGGCCCACTTATCCCACTGTTAGGTCAGGCTCTCCTAGTTGCTGAGAACAGAAACAGCCTCCAGCTAGATTAAGCAAAAAAAAGTATTAAAAGGATATGAAGGCATCTTAAAGAATCTAAACAAGGTTCATAGCAGTTGGAAGGGTAGAGAACAAGCAACTCCAGGAATCTCAGCAAGAGTTCTGGACTATCTCTAGAGTGCTACTGTGTATAGTTCCAGAGTCTGTCAGGCTCTCTCTCAGCCTAATATTCCCAAGAGAAAAAACAATGGGCTCCTTTTGGGTCAGCTCCAAAGAGGATATCCCTCTCCTTCACCCCTACACTGATAATGAATAAGAACACACATACATACAAACCCATCTTCCCATGCATCTAAAGATGCCTTCACTTTAGATAAGTCTATTGCATCCAGAGATAAAGTGTGAGTGAGACAGAGGGGTACAATTATAATTACTCATGTAATATTTATCAAATACTTTGTGAGCATCTACTGTGCACAAACAGTGGGAGATAAGAAAATGTATACAATAGGCTCCCTATTACACAGGAGCTCTGTGGCTGAGATGGTAACAATACTAGAGGCGCCTAAAGAAAGTGATTAAAAGGACATGAGGTCAATTGCTTATAAGGCCAATTATTCATAAAGACAATGGGTTTGGAGTGTAGAGGAAGAAGGAATCCTCGTCTGGTGCAGAAGGGAAATTTCATGGAGGTAAACATTGAGTTATGCTCTGAGGGATGAGGAAATGAAGTGGCTCTTGGGAGTTCTCCAAATTCATTCTACCTATTGAAACAGTTTATGTCACATGTAACACAACAGACTAATGTGACACAGGCAGTACCTAGTGAACCTGGCAGGGAACGGAAACCTTTTGATCCCTGGGAGAAAGTTCATGATGGGGGAAGATGCTATTGAGTTCTATGAGCAGAACTCAGCAATGAGGACTGAGAGGAGGAGAATGGTGGTTCCAGGCACAATGTGACTGTACTGAAATCCTTCCCGGACTCCTTTATTCTGGTGGCAAATGCACATTCTGGGGAGGAGAGAGCTGTATGTTAAACAGAGTGGCCCATCTACACCTCAGAACACTTTTTGGTTTATCATTGCTCTGAGACCCTTCAAAAAGCAGACCACAGAGTAAGGAGAGTATTTCCCTGGTGGTAAAAGAGAGTAAAACCCAGGGGCTTGCAGAAACAGGAGTGTGGAAGCGTGACAGATACTTAGGAGCTGAGATGAAATAACTAAGCAGTGGCCAAGGTTCTAGGAACTTCTTGAGATACTGGCTGGCAAAGAGAACCTTACAAATGAAACTCCAGTTACCCAAAGGAAAAGGCAGCTATGGAGTTGGTGAAATTCGCTGCTTAATGCCGGGTTTGTTCCGGCATCAAGAAGGGTTGTGGAATCTGGAGAAGGCTGTGCGTAGATTAAATAGGAGTCGAGAGACAAAATATAATTTTGAAAGGCATCTGGGGGTCAGAGGAGCCTAGTTTAAAGGAAACTAAGATCTTGCCTCAGGACCCCATGCTTTTTATTAACACAAATTGTCCTGAGGTGAGGTAGAGATAGACACTTCAAAGGGTCAGGGTTTCGTACACAGAGTCCATTGACAGAATGGGGGAATTAGCCTACGGCTGTTCAGGTGTTTGGCCAGTAGGAGGCAATAACATGTAGATTAAGATGCCCTGAACTGTCTGGCAGCAAGCAATCTTCCCTTTTCAGGTTTGGGGAAATGCCATCAGCCATTCCCAGATTCAGCCCTGCTGTCATGCTGGAATTGGCTTCCAGCAGTCAATATGACTTCCTTTGCACCTACAAGGTAGGGAGTCCTGGGAACATGTGTGTTGTGTATAAATTCACTAGTATCTGCCCAACAGCTCCAAGTCTTCCCTCATCTCAGAATGATTATGGGATCAAGCATCTTAAGCATTTAGCTTTTTCTACATGTAGGCTATAAAGAGTGCACATCCATTTTCTTGGGCTTTCAGGCCTTAGGACTTTATACTGATGCCCACCTGAGCCTATATGTGATAATCAGCAACCTAGAGTCAGAGCCAGGAGTCAGGGGATCTGAATTCTGTGCTGGGTCCTGCACATGGAGATGAATATATGTGGTCTCTGACCTCAAAGCTAGTCTACCAAGACAGCGAATAGAAAGTTGTGATGCAGTGTAGTAAGTGTTATGATGGGAGCTGAATCTAATTCTGTCTCCCAGACACCAAAGAAATCTTTCTGGCATTGTCACTAATTCAGCTAGTCTAGTCAGTCATTTCTCTGGACTTACCTATGAAATTCCAGCTGTAGTGGGTAAGGGAGCATCCCCAAATGGGGTCACACATGCTTGTGTCTTTCCACAACGCCAGCTTTATTAGAGGAGACCTCCCCAAGGAGCCAAGAGGATTACACAGAGGTTACACGCAGGAAAGGGGAGCTTATACGATAGAGCAGGCATAGCAAGGAGCATAGTAAGCACCCGGTGCTAAGTCCTGATCACTAGTGGGGGCTGTGGATGGAGAGGCAGGCTTAGGGCTCAAGCCAGGCGGCTACAGGGGCAACATGGTCTGGTCGAGCAGAAGTCCTTTCCAGCTCCAAGTGCGACTCCTGGTACAGCCAAGCTTGAGTGTCAAATAGTGGAAGCTCTGAGTTCTTAGAGCCCACAGCAGGTGGTGGTCCCACTCATATCAGTGTCCAGATGAAGTTCTTATCTGAGGGTTCAGGCTTGTGTTTTGGGATGTTCCAGGACCACCCTAAGGGCATTCTTGTTTCACCCCATTACCTCAGTTCTGGGCATCATGATGCCTGACATAATAGCCATGGCTGACAGTGACTCCACACTGGATTCTTGCAAAGTGTCCAAAAAGCCTGCTCTGCTCTTGCTCTACGCACCAGCTATTAAATTCCAGAATTCTATTTAATAAGGAGTGTAGAAGCGCTGAATTGCATCTAGAAAGGAATAAAGGAAGGGTAGGAATTGGCAAATATAAGAGGCTATATTGGGTTGCTATCAGAGATTAAATGGAAGCACACACACCAGATGAGACTATTTTTAAGACGTGCATTTTAATAAAAACTTTACGTCGAAGTATATGTTAGCAGAGGCTGCACTGATGGAAAATTATTGCTGCACTATCAAACGCACACCTGCTGGAAATTCCAGAAACTGTCCTGTCTTGTGAGAAGCAGTAGGTATAGGAACTAATTGGGGGTCGTAGGGGGGTGGGGGAAGCATGCATCATCTTGTAAGGAACTGCCCAAAGCTGACTATTCAAAACAGTGTTCTGCAATCTCAGCGTACCTGACTTCTCTTCCATGCCTCCGCTCCTTCTGGAAACCAGAACTTGCAGGAGTATTGTGGACCTAGCCCAGGAGGCTCCTCCTGCCGGGATAGGGTGGGTTGAGCTTGTCTTTGCACAAAATTCCTCTCTCCGTGCTCCACTTGTATTGACTATTGCACTTTCCTATTCATCTCTGTGGGTTTTCTGGGTGTTTAAATACGTTAAATTATGCCAATCTGCGACCACATCTGCCGCCAGGAACCAGCCGGAGACCCGAGGACGCGTGACCCTCGTAGCCCTGGGGGGCGGGGCCGGAGGCGGGGCTAGAGGCGCTGAGCGTGGCTACTCGCCGCTAATTCACTTCCGGACTCTTGAGTTCCGTTCCGCCTCCGACCGGAAGTTCTGTCGCCGTCGCCCCGCCCCTTGGCCTTTGCCCTGGTTGGGGCAGGACTTCCTATCTCGTGTGTCCAAGGACCTCCAAAGTGAAGCCGGGTCCGATGGTCAGGACCCGTGATGTGGAGAAGTTCGCACCCGGGCACGGGCGTTCACCCTCTCGTTCTTGCAGTTCCCCTGGCTGTCCTCCCACGGCGTTCCCGAGAGGCCGAGCGCCCCGATCACCAAGCTGGTGTCTGTCCGCAGGTTCGGGGACGGCCATGGAGGAGCGGCCGCGGGCGCCGAGGAGCATCCTCTGGGCGCTGGGTCCTTTCCCGCGAGTCTTTGCTGCGGAGGCCGTGGCCACTAGTTCTGTAGCCGCCGACCCGGAGGTCCTTGTGGAGGACCAGAAGCTACCGTCTCCATACGTCCCAGGACCCCAGCCCCTGGAGTCTGGATGGGACCGCCTCCGGGAGCTGTTTGCCAAAGAGTAACAGTGCTTGGGGTCTGGGCGGGGCTGCGGAGAGAGTGTCCTGCAGCTTTGGGTTATCCCGGGGCTGAGGACCACAGGGTGGTGTGGTTTGCTTTTAAATGGGATCTGGGCTTCCTTCCTCTATTTGCACCCCGAGCTTGCATCCTGTCATGTCCATTTGGAAGTTGTGTAGGTGACAGGAAGGCTTTCAAACGATAAGGGTAAGACTCATAAGTCAGAGCTTATAGGCATATTAAGGGAGTATAGTTTTAGTGTAATACCCTGGTTTTGCAGATTAGAAGAACGGGACCGAACTAATTAGTGTCATAATTGACCCTGGAACCCATATCTGCAGGATCCCACTCCACTGTTCTTTTTTGGATTTCACTTGATCCCAAACGTCTCTGTTTCATGACCAGTAGCTCCCCTCCCCGCCAAAAGGTGGAAGTTGGAGAGATAGGCGGAGAGTTGTAAAATTTTTATTCTGCCACATAAGGAATGTGTAAAATAGCACCACTTGTGTCATCATCATATAAAAGATATCAGCTGGGTTAACACATAAAGTTTCAGAATAAGATATCCTTTGAATTGAGTTACTTTTAATGAAAAACTCCAGATATTTCATTCATTCTTTTTTTTTAATTTTATTTTTTATTACAAAGGGTATTACATATGTGTCCATTTTTTCCCCCCGCCCAAGACAGTCCCCTAGCCTCCCCTATCCCCCAGTGTCTTATTTTCATTCATTCTTTGATTCATTTAATTTACTCACCAGTTATTGGTGAAAAGTTTGCCCTTTCATGAAGTTTTTTTTACAATACTTCACTGTGTTGTCAAGTGGTTAAATTAACTTTGAAGCTTTATTATGTTGCTAAGAGGTATATAGTTGGGGCAAGGGATTTGGCAGAATTATATTTAATAACTATGTTTAGATTTTATCATCTTTTTGTTGTTGTTTAATCCTCACCCGAGGACATGCTTAGAGAGATGAAGGGACACACACACACACACACACACACACACACACACACACTGATCAGTAGCCTTCCCTGTGAGCCCTGACTGGAACTGGCAACCTTTCAGTGCATACAATGACACAGTCAACCAACTGAGCCACTCCTGCTGGGCTCATCATTTTTATTTGTTTTTGTTTCTTTGTTAATCTTCACCTGAGGATATTTTTCCATTGATTTTTTTTTTAGGGAGAGTGGAAGAGTTAGGGGAAAGCCAGAGAGAAATATCGATGCGAGAGAAACACATTGATTGGTTGCCTCTTGCAGGAGCCCCAACTGGGGGCGGGCTGGGGAAGAGCCTGCAACAAAGGTACGAGCCCTGGAGTGCCTTTGATCGGAATCGAACCCAGGACCTTTTGGTCTGCTGGCTGATGCTCTATCCACTGTTCCAAACCAGCTAGGGCTCGTCATATTTATTTTAAAGATGAGTTAGCCTTTTTCATTCGTCAGTCCTTCCAATATTTGAGATTCTTGTGATAGAGCCTATACAGTATATAACAGAACAGGGTTATTTTGATCAGCTTTATAAACCACAGAATGTTAGAGCTGAAAGAAATGTGAAAGATAATCTAGTGTAACTTTCATGCTCCCCTCCATCATGGATGAGGAAACCAAGGTTCACATTGCCTGTGACCTGACTGCGGGTCACTTAACAGTCATAAAACCTGAAGTATTAAAAAAGATAGGGTTTAAAATTTTTTTCTTATACATCTAAGGTTTCATTCTTGCATACATTAACCTAAAATTCCATATGTGTGTAATTTTTAAAAGCTTAAAATTAAAAAAAGGAAGTATTGATCTTTACATCCAACTCAAATTCTTCCTCTTTCTAGAAGGTATAATAGAGTTGTAATAGTCATTAAGTAAAAGCACCTTTAAAAAAAACGTTTTTAGCCCGGCCAGAGTGGCTCAGTGGTTGAGCATCAAACTATGACCCAGGAGGTCACAGTTCAATTCCAGCAACCCAGGCTCAATCCCCAGTGGCAGGAGGTAGCCAATCAATGATTCTCTGTCATCGATGTTTCTGTCTCTCCCTCTCATTTTTCTGAAATCAGTAAAAATATATTTTAAAAAACTCCACAAAAACCGTTTTATTGGAGTATAAAATGCATCTAGAAAATATATAAGTATATTGATCAGTGGGTTTTTATAAACCCAACATGAAGAGACTTGTTACCAGCATCCCTGAAGCTCCCCTTGTGCCCCTTTCAGTCACTACCTTCCCAAGAGTAACCAACCACTAGCCTAATTTCTAACAGCATAAATTAGTTTTGGCTGAAATTTGAGTTATTTATAACTGCAGTATTTAATGCATCAGAGGATTTAATTGGTTCAGCCCATACTTTAAAATGTGGTTGTGTTAGCCTTTGGGATAATTCTTATCATACTATCTTTTGGAGAGCAGTATGCATAAACTAATCCCAAACTTTTGTTGTTGTTGATGTTTTAGTGAACGGCAGAGAAATTCAAAGGAACTTGAGAATATTTATAAGGCAGCCATTACAGGAGGCATCATTGGCTGGGTGTATGGGGGAGTACCAGCTTTTGTACATGCTAAACAACGCTACATTGAGCAGAGCCAAGCAGAAGTTTATTATAACCGGTTTGATGCTGTGGTAGGTACTGGTGTTCTAAATTTATTTGAGGGCACACTAATTTAGCAATTCACTTTAGACTTACTCAGTTAGGTGGTAGGTTGGGAGGGTTAAGGATGTCAGAGTAAAGAAACAAAGTCTAGCCGAAGCCGGTTTGGCTCAGTGGATAGAGTGTCGGCCTGCGGACTGAGAGGTCCCGGGTTCGGTTCCGGTCAGGGGCGTGTGCCTTGGTTGCGGGCACATCCCCAGGGGGGAGTGTGCAGGAGGCGGCTGATCGATGTTTCTCTCTCATCGATGTTTCTAACTCTCTATCTCTCTCCCTTCCTCTCTGTAAAAAATCAATAAAATATATTAAAAAAAAAAAAAGAAAGAAACAAAGTCTATCCTTAGTAACAATGGAAGTACTAGTGCTAACGTGCATACACATGGCCTGGCAGACCACTTATCTTTGGAAGAGATCACCACAATAGTTCTATTTTCTTTCTTTTTTAAAATTTAAATATTTTTATTGATTTTTAGAGGAGAGATAGACTGAAACATCAACGTGAATGCGGAACATCTAGAGCAGTGATGGCGAACCTTTTGAGCTCTGCGTGTCAGCATTTTGAAAAACCCTAACTTTGGTGCCGTGTCACATATAGAAATTTTTTGATATTTGCAACCAGAGTAAAACAAAGACTTATATTTTTGATATTTATTTTATATATTTAAATGCCATTTAACAAAGAAAAATAAACCAAAAACCGAGTTCGCGCTGACATGCGTGTCATAGGTTTGCCATCACTGATCTAGAGGCTGCCTTCTGCACGCCCCCTACTGGGGATTGATCCTATAACCCAAGCATGTGCCCTGACTGGGAATCAAAACAACAACCTTTTGGTGCATGGGACAACACCCAACCAACTGAGCCATAGTGGCCCAGGCTACAACTCTATTTTCTGAAAAATATTTCTGATCTGCTAAATCATCAAGCTCAGTTGTGGCATATTTATCCTATTCACAAATCCTCCATGGAGTACACTACTTCACACTAAAACAGTAATTAACATTTATAACTTTATAGCTTATAGGGTAGTAACTCATTTGTTAGGTCTGTGTATCAATTCTGTTGTGCTAGTGAGGAAGTTATATGTATTTCAGAGAGTTTTTGTTTTTTTAAAAATTAATGTCAGACATAAACTTTAAAAAGTACAAAGAATTCCTACATACCTTTCACGCAGATTCTCCAAATGTTAACATTTTACCACTTATTTTCTTTATCATTTTTTCTTTGGGTAATGCCTACTATTATTTTTGTGTGTGAACTGCTGGAGAGTAAGTTATAGACAGGATGACTACTTCAACATTATTTCCTGAAAAAAGGGACATCTCTTACATAATTTTGCAAATCAGAAAATTATACTGATAAGAGTATATATTATCTATAAACTTTATGTAAATTTTGCTAGTTGTCCCATTAATATCATCTATTTGAAAAGTAAGTAAATAAATAAGATTTTCTGGGCTAGGATCTAATACTGGATTCAAATGTTGAATTTGCCTGTCATGCCTCTCTAGTCCCCTTCAATCTGGAAGTTTCTCTGTCTTTCTTTGAATTTCTTGACCTTGACATTTTTGAAGATTGTGAGTTATATATTTTGTAGAATTTCCCTCTATTTGGATTTGTTTGATTTTTTTTTTATGATTAGATTCTGGTTATGTGTTTTAACAGGAATACCCTTGAATTGATGTTGTATCCTTCTTAGGAAATATATATCACAGTCCATGATACCTGTTTGTCCCTTTACTGGTGATGTTTACTTTAGACACTTGGTTAAGATTATCTCTGCAAGGTTTATCCACCACAAAACTACTGTTTTTTCCCCTGTATCAACTTGTGTGCCGCAAGAATTTTTAAAACATGCAATACCTTACTACTTAGTCAGGGGCACTGACCTCTTTTCCTTTAGGTTGTCAAATTAAACAAATGACAACGGCCAACAACAATAAAGTCATTCAATATGAATGAATAAAAATTATACCTTTTTATTTTTTGTCAGATCAGCAACAAATATAATACATATTTTGGTGTGTTGTAGTATTTTAGTAATTAGTTTATGTGTGCCATGGAATGAAAAAGGTTGAAAACCACTACCCTCTGTTACCTTAAGAATACTTATTAGATACTTTGAGACTATGCAAATATCCTATTTTTCATCAAATGTCTACCTTCTAGCTTTAGCATTCAATAATGATTCTTATGTTAAAACAGTTATTGCTGTGGCGGTTGCCAAATGGCCATTTTCTAATTCTGTCATCCCATCTACATTTATTGGTTAGTATTCTACTATCAGCAAGAGCTTTCATTTTCCCTCTATTTATTTATCTCTCTATTTAATTTATTTAGAGTGGACTCCTGGTTTTTTATTTTATTCTGTAGGTTTATAATCAATTATCATTGATTTTAATACCCAAATTGGCGTACATGTGGACAGTTGGAACCCCTTCAAGCTAGACCCTGTGTCCTTTTGATATGTCCCCATCATTCTTTGAGCACCCCTTTACTTCTTGGCACAGCAAGGTGCTCCTGACTATTCCTTTACTTTTAAAATTGGAATGAGCCATTTCACCAAGGACCTCTAGTTATTTGTTTTTAGTGGAAAATGGTACTTAAAAACCAAGATTTGGTGTTAAGTATGGTCATTGCTACTGAGATGTCATGGCTTCTAAGTCCTAGGCAGACACAGGACATGTGTGTGATATTTATATTCATATACACATTCCTATATACATCTATATCTACCTACTTTTTAAAAGCCATGTATTCATACAGATACTTTTCAGAGTTTTTTCTTTTAAATATATTTATTGATTTCAGAGAGAGGAAGGAAGAAGAAAGAGATAGAAACATCAATGATGAGAGAGAATCATTGATTGGCTGCCTCCTGCATGCCCCCTACTGGGGATCGAGCCCACAACCTGGGCATGTGCCTTTGACTGGAATCGAACCTGGGACCCTTCAGTTTGCAGGCTGATGCTCTATCCATTGAGCCAAACCAGCTGGAGCTTCAGAGTGGTTTTGACTTGCCCAATATCATATAGTAGTTTGGAATCAGAGATTCTCTCAGAGTCTCTAAAAATCCAGAAATATTTATTCTCACAATATTACATATTACTAGAGGCTCAGTGCATGAAATTCATGCATGGGTAGGGTCCCCTGGCCTGGCTGGCGATCAGGGCCGGTTGGGGCCTTCTGGCTTCCAGCCAGGGCCTCCCTTCCCTGGCTGCCAGCTGCTGGCCAGGGCCTTCCTTTGTTCCGCGCCGCCCCCTGGTAGTCACTGCACGTCATAGCAAGTGATAGAACTCCCAGTTGAACTCCTGTGGGGACACTGCATATTAGCCTTTTATATAGATAGATACCAGATCTGTTTTAATGTTGGTCTAGTAACAGTGGACTGTGGAGACAGACAACCTACCTTCCAATTCTGACTTTATTCCTTATTGGTTAGAAACTTCCTCTATATACTTTAGTTAAAATTAAAATACCTGCCTGAAGAAAATGTTGTAAAGATTAAATGAGGTGCTCTAGCTGATTTGGCTCAGTGAATAGAGGGTCAGCCTACAGTAGACTGAAGCATCCGGGCTTGATTCTGGTCAAGGGCACGTGCCTGGGTTGAGGGCTTGATCAACAGTAGGGGGCATGCAGGAGGCAGCCAATCAGTGATTCTCTCATCATTGATGTTTTTATCTCTCCCTTTCCCTTCCTCTCTGAAATCAATAAAAATATATTTTTTTAAAAAAAAGATTAAATGAGGTAATATGTTAACACAACTTTTACATAGAATGTGATCAGTAAATTATGTTTTTTTCCTTCCTCTGCTCCTTTCCTACACATATGTATTACTTTAATCCTTACCCTTTAATGTACCACTTACTCAGTTCTTTATTTATGTTTTTCTTGTCCCCAAGATTTCTTTAAAAAAAAATTGTTTATTGATTTTTACAGACAGAGGAAGGGGCAGGGGGAGAGAGAAAGAGAAACATCGATTCATTATTTCACTTATTTATGCATTTATTGATTGATTCTTGTATGTGCCCTGACCGGGGACTGAACTGCAACCTTGGTGTGTACAATCCTCTAACCAACTGAGCTACCCAGCCAGGGCCTCATCAAGATTTCTTGGGGAAAAATAAATCATATCTAATACTGATTTTATAGCTGTTGTGGTGTTTGCTATGTAAATTCTCAGTGATATTTAATTAATGGATTAATTGGTTGACACTGGCAAATTCTTAGTTTCTTTTCTATCTCCTGATGGAATAGGATGCACCTGGGACTTTTGCTTAAGCTACAATACTGAATGAGTGATATTTCTACAGATTTTCTGTTGTTTCTGTTTAGGTGTCCCTGCCTAATCCATAGCTGACATTCCTCCACCACAGTTTTAGAATAAGGAAAGTACCAAGGTGTCTTGGAACCTCACAGCCTTTTTATTAACTTTAGCAATCTGCACATCGTGCTGCCACGCGAGGCTTCATCCGATACGGTTGGCGCTGGAGCTGGAGAACTGCAGTGTTTGTGACTATATTCAAGTAAGTTCTCTCTGAATTGTGACACAGGGTCTTGGTATTCTTTTATCAGCACATCTTTTAAGTGGGATTATGAAAACTGAACACCTACATGAAAGTGATTCATAATACCTTTTCCCCAATAGTGTTATCTGTGTAGAAGACTGGTCCAGTTGTAGTTTTCCCATTGATGAATGGAGGTGAACCAACTTGTATCAAAATAGATACAAGGTTTCTTAGTAAGAGAAACTCTGCAAAACTCTTCCTCACGCTTCTATTTTTAAGTGACTATTTATTCCCAAATTTATTCCTTCTTCAGCAGAAGGTCCCCCTAAAGCCCGTGTTATATTAGCAGTCTGAGACACAGGTCAGGGCTAGACTGGGACCAGGGATGGGTGTAGTAGGCTCTTCTGAAATAATACAGATGTCTTTAGTGAAAGGTGCATTCCAGAAGGTAAATGGGTTATGCTTCAAATTATGTTTTCCTCTTTCTGTCGTCTCCCCAGCACAGTGAACACTGGTCTAAGTGTATACCGAGATAAAAATGCCCTAAGCCATTTTATCATCGCAGGAGGTAAGACAAGTTTGTTCTTGTTTATGTTTTTCAATCTCAAATATGGTTTGGGAAATATGTCAGGACCTAAGTCACAGCTGCTGAATTCTTTAGTTGGCTTATTCAACATTCGTGCAAAATGTACTAGTATAGAGAGTATTAGGCTTAATCCTTGGTACACTTGGTGAACAAAGCAGATAAGGTCTGAGCTTTCATGGAGTGTAACAGTCTAATGTATATGGGGAAAAACAGGTGGTTAGGATGGAAAGTACCAGATAGGTGGGGCAGTGGGATCTAAGGGACAGAGTGATCAGAGAAAGCCTTCCTGAGGAAGTGACATTTAAGCCAAAACCTTAAGAATGGGAAGGAGCAAGACTTACGAAGAAGGGTAGCCTAGGCAGAGGGAATGTTTCTCAGAAGCAGGGTGCTTGAGGGTAAGAGTGGCTTGAGATGAAATTGGTGAGATACAGTAGAAAGGGGCCCGATTTTTCATGGCAAGAGTTTGGATTTTATTTTAAAGCTCTATACCTCTGAGATAATTACAACAACAACAAAAGTACAACCATTCTTTGGTATCTGGGGGGATTGATTCCAGGACATTATTCCCCTCTGGTTCCCCCCTTCCTGTGAATACCAAAATCTGAAAATATTCAAGTCCCTTATGTAAACTGGCACAGTGTTTACACGTGGGCTACAGGGTATGCCTGCACATCACTTCATTCGCGTGGATTCAACATAGTGCTCCGCGTGTGGCAAACTCAAATTTTGCTTTTGTGAATTTCCTAGGATTTCCCCCCCTGAATATTTTCAGTCTGCAGTTGATTGACTCCATAGATGTGGAACCGTGATAGGGAGGGCTTACTGTATTAAACTATTATTTTCAGAAATGTAGATGAAGTTACCTGCCATATATACTCAGACACTAACTTATGTACATTCTCTCACAAAAACCCGCATATATTGCACATAACATTTTTTTCTTTTAATTTGGAAATAATGTCAAGGTTACAGAAAGTTACAAAAATAAAAATGATACAAGGAACACCATGATCAGTACCCTTTAGTACAGAGATTCAGCTATTAATATTTTAGCCCATTTACTCTATCATTTGTGCTCTATTTTGAGTATACTCTCTCTCTATGTGTCCTATACATACATGCACAGACAAACACATGTATATATACTTTGAACTTAACATTTTTTAAATGTGTTTTTTTTTAATTTATTTCAGAAAGGAAGAGAAAGGGGGAGAGAGATAGAAACATCAGTGATGAGAGAGAATCATTGGCTGCCTCCTGCACGTCCCATATCGGGGATTAAGCCCACACCTGGTCATTACCCTTGACTGGAATTGAACCCTGGATCCTTTGGTCCACAGGCCACTGCTCTACCCAGTGAGCCAAACTGGCTAGGGCTGATCTTAACATTTTAATGAAAACATTTTTAAATATGAAATTAGAAATAGACATTAATAGCATTGAAGTAGCTAGGATTTGCCCTTTTTGACCTTGTGAACAGTTTTACATGTTCTGAAGGCTCAAATGTTTATATTCAAACCAAATTCTTATCTTCCTCCGCCCACTTCCATTCTTGGTTCTATTATATTCTCTGTTGTCTACCCTGTTAAATTCTAAAAGTGGAAATCAAGTAATGATGGTTCTTCCCTTTATTTCTTTCCAAACTTCCTATGCACCAATCATTTATATTCCTTAAATATATATGCACTCTCTCACCTTCTCTTGTTCCTACTGCTACTATTAGGTTTTCCCTGTTTCTAATCTTGTCAAGCCACCTCCTCTGTTCTCTTAGTTTTAAAATATGAATATGATCATAATACTTTTCTGTTGAGATTCGCTTGCAGTTTCCCATCACTGTAATGTTGATTCTTTTTTTTTTTTAAATACATTTTATTGATTTTTTACAGAGAGGAAGGGAGAGGGATAGAGAGTTAGAAACATCGATGAGATGGAACCATTGACCAGCTGCCTCCTGCACATCCCCCAATGGGGATGTGCCCGCAACCAAGGCACATGCTCCCGACCGGAATTGAACCTGGGACCCTTCAGTCCACAGGCCGATGCTCCATCCACTGAGCCAAACCGGTTTGGCTGTAATGTTGATTCTTGATCTGGCCCCATGCACCACTCTTGCTTCAGGCTTATGAATCTACTTGGATTTCCTAAACCCAGGATATTCTTGCTTTACCTGTATTGGTCCCTCCTCTTCTTCTTCTTCTTTTTTTTTTTTTTTGCTAATCTTCACCCAAGGATATTTTTCCATTGATTTTTAGGAAGAGTGAAAGAGAGAGGGAAAGACAGAGAGAAACATCAATGTGAGAGAAACACATTGACTGGTGCCTCCTGCATGCGCCCGGACCAGGGCGTTGGCTGGGGAGAAGCCTGCAACCAAGGTACATGCCCTGGACCAAAATTTAACCTGGGACCCCTTGGTCTGCAGCCCAACACTATCCACTGAGGCAAACTGGCTAGGGCTGGTCCCTCTTCTTGAACCTATCTCTCCCCCCCTGCCCCCGAACTAATTTTGTTCTACCCCTACTTAATCTATCTTTTCTTTCTTTCTTTCTTTCTTTCTTTCTTTCTTTCTTTCTTTCTTTCTTTCTTTCTTTCCTTCCTTCCTTCCTTCCTTTCTTTTTCTTTATTGATTTTAGGTAGGAAGGGAGAGGGAGAAAGAGATAGAAGCATCAATGATGAGAGAGAATCAATGATCAGCTGCCTCAACCTGAGCATGTGCCCTTGACCAGAATTGAACCCAGGACCCTTCAGTCCACAGGCTGATGCTCTACCCACTAAGCTAGCCCTGCTAGGACACAAGTGTTATATTTAAAAATGTTGTCACCTCAGATGCCATTAGTTGTGTTGTACATAGTAAAAGGGGAGAATGAATTACTGTTTTGGATGTACAATCTTAGTAGGAAGGAAACAGTACATGTGCAGCAGCCACCAGGTGGCGTGGTAAGCCAGATGCACGTTTTCAGGCCTGCCTGAGAGGTGTAGCGTGGCCGTACAGAAAAGGGGAAGGCATAAGCTGCAGGGGGTTTTGTTTATTTGGGGAAAGCTTTCCTTGAAGAAGGAAGAAATGAAAGGTGGAAGTGAAGAGATTACAGATTTTTAAGGGGGAGGTAGACAAAAATGAAGCAAAATGAGAAGAGGTTGGATCCATGGAACACATTGAGGAATTAGTTTTGTAAAGGAACATTTCTTTCTTTGAACCTGCAGAATAGAAGAGATGCTAGCTATATTGGCATTTTAAACTCAGAAAGTCTAGGTTGTAGTAGTATATTAATGTTGGGGTCAGAAAGCTTACTATAGGTATTTATGTCCTTTTTATAGAAGAAATAATTTTAAAATAGAATTCTAGTGCTTAAAGATGACTTAATAATACTGTTTTTCTGCGTTTGTTTTCTGTGTTTGTTTAAATAGCTGTCACAGGAAGCCTTTTTAGAATAAATTTAGGTCTGCCTGGTTTCGTAGCTGGTGGCATAATTGGCGCCTTGCTAGGGTAAGTGTTAACATGGTTTGATTCTGAATTAACACAACTTTCATTAATGACTGGCCTGTTAAACATCTCATTCATTTCTAAAGAACAAAGATCTCTAGTCTTATATTGGTAGTAACTTTGACTCTCCAATTCTAATTCTACCCCAATTATTCATTTACTTCCAGTTTTCATTGGGTGAAAACTCTTTAAATATCACGAACATCTGAAACTATTTATAGTTTGAACAAAGGTCCTTATAATGAGCAGGAAAAAGGAATGAGAAAATTAAACACATTCTATTAAAGAAGTTTCAGCTTTATTTGTTTAGTTTAATTAATTTTAAAAAAGTCTTACTTTTTACTTTCGAAAATTCTGACCCTACAATAAAGTACATTGAATGAATTAATACATTGAACACCCATATGTCCCTTCACTTCAATTCACCAATTGTTAACATCTTGCCATACTTGTTGTCCATCTCTCTATATATATGTGAATGTGTGTATATTTCCTTTTCTTTTCAATTAAACCATTTGAGACCTCATAATTCTACATCCCTAAATACATCAGTGTGTATCTCCCAGGATAAGAACATTGTCCAGTGACAATAAATAAACAAAATGTGGTATAACTATACTATATAATATTCAGTCATAAAAATATGAGGTATTGATTCACACCACAATATGAGTAATCCTTGATTAAACCCAGGACAAAAATCCACATGTTGCACTACTCTACTTATATGAAGTATCTAGAAGAGGCAAATATGTGCCCTGACCAGTGTGGTTCCGTTGGTTGAGGGTCATTCTGTGCACTGAAAGGTAGCTGATGGATTCCTGGCCAGAGGACATGCCCAGGTTGCCAGCTTAATCTCTGGTCAGGGTGTATATGTGGGAAGCAGCCCATTGACTGCTAATAGGTATGAGTTTTCTTTTTGGGGTGATGAAAATGTTCTGGGATTAGTTAGCAGTGGTAATTGCATGAATACATGAAAAAACACTAAATTATACACTTTAAAGAGTTGAATTTATGGTAGATGAGTCATACCTCCAAGCTATTCTTGCTGATAGACCATTTTTATTTTTATTTTTATTTATTTCAGAGAGGAAGGGAGAGGGAGAGGGAGAGAGAAACATCAGTGATGCGAGAGAATCATTGACCGGCTGCCTACTGCACGCCCCCTACTGGGGATCAAGCCCACAACCCAGGCATGTGCCCTTGACCAGAATCAAACCTGGGACCCTTCAGTCTGCAGGCTGATGTTCTATCCACTGAGCCAAACCAGCTAGGACCTGATAGACCATTTTTGTTTTTGTTTTGTTTTTGTATGTATATGTGTGTGTGTGTCCCCCACCACCCCAGTGTCGTGTCCATTGGTTATACTAATATGCATGCATATAAGTCCTTTGGTTGTATGTCTTCTTTGGAAAAGTGTTTCTTTTTTTTTTTAATATATTTTATTGATTTTTCACAGAGAGGAAAGGAGAGAGATAGAGAGTCAGAAACATCGATGAGAGAGAAACATCGATCAGCTGCCTCCTGCA
>NW_006285722.1:288746-289644 GCF_000327345.1 Myotis davidii
CCGCCCATTTTTTAATGGGATTGTTTTTTGTTTATTTGGTTTTGTTATTTTTTGCTATTGTATTATATAAGTTCTTTATATATTTATGATATTAATCCCTATCAGATACTTGCTTTGGAAATATATTTTTCCATTTGGTACATTCCTTTTTATTCTGTTGACGGTTTTTGTTACTCTGCAGAATTTTTTTAGTTTGATGTAGTCCCTTGTTTATTTTGCTTTTGTTGCCTTAGCTTTTGGTGTCAAATTAAGACCAGTGTGTTGGTGTCAGCCCCAAGGGTGTGCTTAGGTTCTCTTATATAGGGTAGAAGTAGAAAAATAGGGTCAGGGTGTGGGTGGACAAGTCAGTCAAGTGGAGGAGAGGGAGGAGAATGCATGGGTCAGTCAGGCGGAAAGGAGTTCTTATCTTGCTTCTGCAGGCATAGGTGGTCCTCCCCAAGCCATGGGAAAGGCTTATAACACTGCACTGAGTGGCCAGATTATTATGACTACCCCATCAGTACAATGAAGTGATTTAGTTACGCAAATAATAATTAAACCTTGAGAGTATTTGCGTAGGAGAGGGAGGAGAATGCATGGGTCAGTCAGGCGGAAAGGAGTTCTTATCTTGCTTCTGCAGGCATAGGTGGTCCTCCCCAAGCCATGGGAAAGGCTTATAACACTGCACTGAGTGGCCAGATTATTATGACTACCCCATCAGTACAATGAAGTGATTTAGTTACGCAAATAATAATTAAACCTTGAGAGTATTTGCGTAGGCAGTTTTCAATATTCATTATTTTTGGAAGTGTCATTGAAGTACTGATGGGGTGGTCATAATAATCTGGTCGGTCATAATAATCTGGCCACTCAGTGTACATTTCAGAAAACATGTCCAAGCAGGAGAGATTAGGGGCAG
>NW_006285722.1:290324-308697 GCF_000327345.1 Myotis davidii
AGGCAGTCTGCCATCTTTGTTGGTGTTTAATTTGCATATCGCCCGATTAGCCAATGAGAAGTGGTATTGGTCGTACGCCAATTACCATTTTTGTCTTTTATTAGATAGGATACACACACACACATACATATATTCTTAATATATTTTTTTATTGATTTCAGAGAGGAAGGGAGAGGGAGAGAGGGATCGAAACATCAATGATGAGAGAGAATCACTGATATGGTGTCCTCCTGCACGTGCCCCACTTGGTACTGAGCCCGCAACCTGGGCATGTGCCCTTGACTGGAATCGAACCCGGGACCCTTCAGTCCGCAAGCCGACTATCCACTGAGCCAAACCGGCCAGGGCTTGATAAACCATTTTTGTGTGTGTGTATTTAAGTATCCATGCTTTGACTAACATAAACTATCATCATTTATGGAGGTCTTCCTTTCAGATGTACTTACATTATAAGTTGATGGCTGTGATAGATTTGGTATGTAAAGAAAGCCCCACCCCTCCTTTTTTGGTCCCTTGGCATTTCTTCAAAGTAATTTAAGTTCCATATTAGGCACATGCTGGTTTTTAGTATGCTCTGAAAAAAATGCTCTTTTTAAAAAGTGTATAATGCCAAGAATTTTATCTCTTTTATGGTGTGCTTTATCCTTATGACCTTTCTGAATTACATAGATAAAGAGAAACATTTTATTATGGCCTTTCGAAAGCAAGATTTAGTTAGTTCCTGACAAGGGCCTAAATTGAACAAATAACCCTATATGTAGAATGCAGTTTTATCTTCAGTGACACTAAACACAGCATAAATTTTACTGTTTTAACTTTTTAACATTTTCCCCTATGTCGTCTTAGAAAAGAAGGAAAGTCATTATTAATACAGTGGGGCCTTGACTTACGAGTGTCCCGACTAACGAGTTTTTCTAGATACGAGCCATCTCTCGGCCGATTTTTTGCTTTGAGTTGTGAGCTAAAATTTGGGTTACGAGCCAGCTTCAGATACCCCACCACTAGTTGGCACAGCGAATGTCACAGTGAACACCCAGCATCACGTGTCTCACTCGTTCACTTTTTGTTTTGACATACGAGTAATTTGAGTTACGAGCTCCGTCACGGAATGAATTAAACTTGTAAGTCAAGGCCCCACTGTAATCTAAGCTTCCATCTTAATCAATTAGTAAAAGGAAGTAAATTAAACTCAAAACAAGCAGAAGGAAGAAAATAATAAAGATGAGAAGTTACAATTAATAAAATTGAAAACAAAATCAATACAGAAACATCATGGAATCAATATCAAGTTCTTTAGAAAGATTAATTAATAAACTACTAACTAGACCAATCAAGTAAAAAAGAGAAAACAAATGATCAATTCTATATAATAAAAGCCTAATATACAAATTGTCCCCTTGGGAGTTTGACTGGGGGTTCGACCGCTCGCTGTGATGTGCACTGACCACCAGGGGGCGGTGTAGAACATGGCGGGCATCGGCGATGAGGTGCTGGCAGCAGGGGGCAGTGGTGGTGCTGCCAGCCCCTGTGGGTCCTGACAAGGGCAGGATCACAGCAGGATGGTGGAGCAGGTGAGCAGGCGGCACCAGACCAAGGCTGGTGCGAGTGTGGGCCCGATTGCCTTGCCGTCTGCCCTGCAGATGGTGATCAGCGGTGAGGGGCAGGGCTGCCACCCAGCTCCCAAGCACTGAGGGAGCCGGGCAGGGGGCCCAGTCTCAACCAATCACCCTGCCGGCCAGATGGTGGAACAGCTGAGGGAGCAGTGCCAGGCCAAGGCAGAGTGCTAGGCGGGACTGCAGGGCTGGGTATGCAAGCTGGGGCTGCAAGGCTGGGGGCTCAAGCTGGGGCCTGATTCCTGCAGGCTATCCTGAGCAACCCAACTGTGAATGAATTCGTGCACTGGGCCTCTAGTATAGGAATAAAAAGGAGGACAACTTGATGATCCTGAGGTCATGTAAAGTATGAAAAAAAATATTAGGGAATATTTTATGCCCTTACTAGGAGCCTGATGCACAAATCCATGCACATTGAAAGAAAATTAATTAAAAGAAATATTTTAGAGGTGGGGGAAGGACTGCAGAAGGGCTCCAGGGCGTGTCCAGCCTGTCTTGCCCAGTCTGATTGGGGCTGATTGGGGCCATCTTGCCCAGTCCCGATTGAGGCTGATCAGGGCCGGCCGGCTGGGGAGGGACCGCAGGAGGGCTCCAGGGCATGTCCAGCCTGTCTCGCCCAGTCCGGATCAGCCAGTCCCCAGCATCAAGCTAACCTACTGGTCAGAGTGTCTGCCCCGCTGGTGGCCAGTACACATCATAGTGACTGGTTGAACGGTTGGATGCTTAGCATATTAGGCCTTTAAATATATAGATATCCTACAGCTTAGGTGAAATGGACAAATTCCTTAAAAGTTGCACACTACCAAAGCTCATGAGGAAAAAATAAACAATCCAAATAGTCCATGTGTATTAAAAAATAAAATCAATCTTAGCCCAGCTGGTGTTGCTCAGTGGTTGGCAGAGCATCGCTTATGAACCAGGAGGTCACGGTTTGGTCAGGGCACAATCCCCAGTAAGAGCATGCAAGAGTCATCCGATTAATGATTCCCATCATTGATGTTTCTATCTCTCCCTTGCCCTTCCTCTTCTAAATTAAAAAATATATATATATCTCTTACAGTTTAAAACTTTCCAAAAAAGAAAGCTTAGATCACTTCGCTGATAAAGTTTTGAAAAATTGACTTAAAGAAGAAATAATGTAAATTCTACACAAACTTTCCCAGAAAATAGAAGAGGAGGAGATATTTACCAACTGGGTAAATACTTGGGTTCTGGCTAGGAAAGAATTCAGAGCCAAGACCTAAACTGTAAGAGAACATTTATTTGGTAAATCACAGAGGAAGAAGAAGCAATTCCTAGAAGAAAAGGGCTTCAGAAACAAGTTATAGAGGTAAAGGAAGGGCCCTTGGAGCTTGGGAGTGAGGAAGCTAATGGTAACGTGCCTGGGGCAGAGAGGGGGAGGAAGAAGGGAAAGGGAAAGACAAGAGGGCCTGCTCTTGGGAGGGAGAATGCACTGAGCCCTCTATCCTAAGGGCTTTAAGGGTGGAGATTTTAGAGGAGGTCCCAGGGGAAGGTCTCAATGGAATATTCAGCAGTTTCCCCCTTTCAGGATCTAGGTGTCCTCAGATTGATTGGTCTTCCCCAGGGCAAGGGGTCATTATTCAATGCAGCTGGTCCTGAGGTTGGTTTTGTTGCTTTTCTGGGTCTGGAGCTGCAGTAAAACCTGAGGTATCTCCGGGGAGGGAAGGGAGGCGGTCTTGGTCCAAACCACATGACTACCAATATGCTAGGGTCTAAGTCACCACTGATGGATTGGTTGGTGCCAGGGCAGGAGGTCATTATTCAATGTAGTTGGTCCAGTGCACAAGCCATGGGGTTTTCCTTTTTTATTTTCTTTTTCAAATATTTTTTTTATTGACTACGCAGTGATGGCGAACCTTTTGAGCTCAGCATGTCAGCATTTTGAAAAACCCTAACTTAACTCTGGTGCCGTGTCACATATAGAAATTTTTTGATATTTGCAACCATAGTAAAACAGATTTATATTTTTGATATTTATTTTATATATTCAAATGCCATTTAACAAAGAAAAATCAACCAAAAAAATGAGTTCACATGTCACCTCTGACACGCGTGTCATAGGTTCGCCATCACTGGACTACAGAGACAAAGGGAGAGGGAGAGAGTGGAAAACATCAATGAGAGAATCATTGATCGGCTGCCTCCTATATGCCCCCTACTGGGGATCAAACCTGCAACCCAGGCATTTGCCCTTGACTGGGAATCAAACCCAGGACCCTTCAGTCTGCAGGCCGACGCTCTATCCACTGAGCCAAACCAGCTGGGGTTGTGGTCTGGTTTGTTGCTTTTCTGGGCCTGGAGCTGAAATACAACTGATGCCTAGATCTTATCTCGAGGGAGGAAAGGTTAGGAGGTCCAAACTGCAGGACCATTGATATGCTAGGGGAGGAAAAGTCACCCTGGGGGCTAAGTCCCCAGGGACTTTCCACCCTGGCGACCTTCTGTACCTGGTCTATCATCCTTGCTCTGCTCGTGTCTAACTGCCTACAACACAACCAACTGAGCGACCCAGCCAGGGCTAATTCCACCGTCTTGAAACTCTGTCTTTTCTTGGCTTCCATGACATCCCATCCACTGAAGATTCTTCTGTCCAATGAACCATTTCCTAAAAAAAAAAAAGAAAAAAGAAGAACATTGTCCAGTGATATCACACTGCATCATTTAGCATTGGTTCAATACAGTTATCTAAGATAGGTTCTATATTCAAAAATCTTTAATTATTACAATAACATGTGCATATAAGTTTTTTTAAACCCAGGATCCATTTGTATATTGCATTTAGTAATTGTGTCTTTTTAGTTTCCGTTAATGTAGAAAAGTTCCATTTATTATACCCATAGTTCTATAGGTCAGAAGTCTGGGTAGGCTTGAATGGCTTCTCTGCTGAAGGTTTCACAAGGCCAAACATCATGGTATTGGCCAGCCAGGCTCTTATCTTGAGGCTCTGTGGGAGAATCTGTTTCCAAACCAGGTTGTTGACAAAATCCTTGTGGCAATAAGAAGGAAGTCCTTATTGGCATTCACATTCCAACTCACAGTATCCCTCCATGTTCAAACTAGCAACCAGCATGTTGAATGCTTCTCATGCTTCAAATCTCTGACTGAGAAATGGCTGCCAGCAGCCCTGACTGGGGCAGTCGCAGCATAGAAACAATTATCCCTGCCAGCACCTCCGTCTGGGAGAAAGCCACCTGAGTTCCTGCCCTGATGCCAGACAATCCAGTTCCTCCTCGTATGTGTCTGGGTCCCCCAAAGCTTCGCCCTGGTGCTGGAGCTCAGAAGAAGCAGGACCTTGTGGTCTTGCTAATAATGGTATTGCAACCATCGTACTAAAGTGCTTCAGGTAAAATCTAACCCTGGCCAAGTACCTAATGCTTCCCATGACCTGGCTCCGGACAATACACCAAGCCTCACCTTCCTGGCAGATAGCAAACATTCAATAAATGTTATGTAATAGATGACATCGATCAATACCAAGAGAACTCTGAATGCCCACCATTTGGCCCAGGCCCTTCAGTTTCAAGCTGAGATCCACAGTAACTTCTTCATGTTTTGGACCAGTGGTTCACAAAGGTTTGTGTTCAGAATTCCTTTACACACTTAACAATAATGGAGGGCCTCCAAGAGCTTTTATTTTTGTGAATTATATCATTTATATTTATTGTATTAGAAATTAAATTGAAAAATGTTAACAAAAAAAAACTCTCTGATTTCCACTCTAACACTAGCCAGAGAAAGCTCTGCTTGGAAAGGGTTCACACAGATAATCTCCTTTTTGACTGACTCAAATTCAGCTGATTCATAACCTTCATTATGTCTGTAAAATCAATTTACCATGTAATGTAATACAATCATGGGCATAATATCTCATCATATTCACAGTTGGGGTATCAGGATAGGATAATTTAGGGAGACTTTTTAGAATTCTGCATGCATATTGGGTATCTAATACATTTTTCTACTGCATAGGTATCTTTTTCCCATTCTGGTTAAGTACTCTGTGGGAGTGAAAGTCAGTGAATAGCCTGTTTTCCAGCTGCTTCTAGTGATTTTTAATGATTCATGCTGTAATCAGTTATTCCAAAGGCAAAACATTGATTAGCTATTCCATCATTCTTCTGTCCTTTTTAGATGGCATTCACTTGAACAAAAAGTTTCTCCCTTCCCCTCCTTCTGCCCACTCCCTTTTCCCACCCCCTTTTCAGGGGATGGTAACACTATAGATTTATGGATTTTTTTTAACTAAATTTTTTTTGAATTTAGCATTTCATAATCTATTGCTGACATTATTTTTGTTGTTAATATACCAGGTTCTTAATATAAGAATTGTTGAAGCTAGCAACAAAACTAAACTATTTTCATTGTGGGGGAAAAATAAGTTACTGTCTTACCCATATTTAATCACACAGTTCAGAGGTGTTAAGTATATTCACACTAGAGGCCTGGTGCACGAAATTCGTGTGTGTGTGTGTGTGGGGGGGGGAATCCCCTCAGCCCAGCCTGCACCCTCTCCAATCCGGGACCCCTCGGGGGATGTTCGATTGCCGGTTTAGGCCTGATCCCAGGGATTGGGTCTAAACCGGCAGTTGGACATCCCTCTCACAATCCAGGACCGCTGGCTCCTAACTGCTCACCTGCCTGCCAGCCTGATTGCCCCTAACTGCCTCCCATCCCCCACCAGCTGGCTCCTAACTGCCTCTGCCTGCTGGCCTTGTCGCCCCCAACTGCCCCCCCGCCGGCCTGGTCGCCCCACACAGCTTGCTGTTTAGTCATTTGGTCATCCCTCGCTAACCCCCCTGCCGGCCTTGTGGCCCCACGCAGCCTGCTGGTTGTTACTGTGATGGTGTCCTGGACAATTTGCATATTCCTCTATTATTAGTATAGATTGTTATGCAACAGATCTCTAGAACTTTTTAATCTAGCAAAACTGGAACTCAGTACCCATTAAACACTAATTCTTCCTCTCCTTGCCCCTCAGCCTTTGGCAACTACCTTTGTTTTCTGTTTCTATGATTTTGAACACTTTAGATACCTCATATGAGTGGAATCATATGTGACTTTTTGTAACTGGCTTATTTTTCTTAACATAATGTCCTTGAAGTTCATCCATGTTATAGCATATGACAGGATCTCTTTATTTAAGGTGGCATAACATTCCATTGTATTAACATTTTCATCATTCATCTGTCAATGATCATTTCCACCTAGCAAAGATAATTTTTTAAATTAGCCTACTTAAGTTGTAGCCAGAGTAAATTTAAGTTATGTCAGAGCCAAAAACCCCTTTGACACATTTTTATTGTTGAGATTATTACAGATGTCTCCCCCTCCCCCCCATTACTCTCCTCCTCTTGGTTTCCACCTCACCCCAGGCCTGGTTTTTACAGCCTGATGTTATGGGGACTTCTCTTCCCAGCACTGGAACCCTGGGCTGAGGGGTCTGGTGTGGGGCTGGGACTCTGCTCCTCACAGGAGGTCTCTGCAGCAGAGATATCCCTCCTGATTAAAAAAGTTGCCACACGTAGGTGTCGAACCAACCCATTCCAGGCCTCCGCCCGTCCTACCAGTCTCAATGTGCTTTCTTCTTTACTTTTCTTGTTGTAGGACTTCCATTCAGCTAGATTTCAGGTGGTTCTGAATGATGGTTTTTCTGTATTTTAGTTATAATTTTGATGTGGCTGTGGGAGACGGTGAGTACAGGCATTTACCTATGCTGCCATTTTTTTAAAATCCTTTTCTTTGAGAAAACAAGAATGAAACCCTCTTCCTTGCAGTGATAATTTTTATGTAAATCAGTTTCTTAATAGATAACTATATGCATTGTGGGTGAGATTCAATTTTAGGATGTTTTGGTGGCTTCAACCCAAAAGCTAGTAGCATTCCTCCTCTAACCAAAAATACCTGTTCCTGAGAGGATCTGGTACCATTCTAGATATTAACTTTATTCTTAGAAACCTTCAGTATATAGCTACTTACTAGAACTTGTCACAAATATATATTTTCCTGATTAATTTTTCATTAAAAACAGCCAATTTATAGACCAGATGTATGTCACTTACTTTTAGGAAGAGACCGTTACTGTTTTTCTCTGTTGTTCAGACCATGAAGGAAATTACCTTGATTTTTTTTTTTTATTCAACAGGGACACTTTGTCAAATGTTCCTGTACCTATCAGCGAACAAGTGGCTCAGTTGGTGTTGCTCGTGTCTTAGCAGAGATGTTCACATCTTGCCTGATCTAATGGCTTGTTTTTCCTAAGCTTCCCCTCTGCTTCTTCCGCAGTACTCCTGTCGGGAGCCTGTTGATGGTACTCCAGAAGTACTGTGGTGAGACGATTCAGGAGAGAAAACAGAAGGAGAAAAAAGTACTCCAAGAGCTGAAACTGGAAGAGTGGTAAGGAACATGCTAAAACTAGGCCTTTCATAGTGCTGTTCTCTTAAACAATTCAGCTCAAAGAAAAGTTTATTTTTACTGAGTTCTTCAACTTGTACCCTACCTGGTCTTCTCATCTTTTTAATTAAGGAGATTAGAAAAATGGAAGACACTAATTTTATTTTTAATCTGATGAGGATCTTTCCTTAAATACATTTTTTTAAGTTAAAATGTAAATTTCCTTTGGTTGCATGTTTTTCTTTTCCTATATTTTCGACTGCATAAGGAAATGATATAAAGAAAATGCACAGCAGTGAGTGAACTTTACTGGCTTTATGTAAAAGGTGGTGTCCCAGTGTACACATATACCTATAAACAATGTGGAACATGTTCAGTCTCCACTTAAAAGATTCTGCTTCTTGCTGTGGATGCAGAGGAGTTAGGTAGACGTCGTGGCTGGACATGGACTGGATACCACTATGGAAGATGAAAATTCCCATCGGTTCCATGTAGTCATTCCCTGGGCCAGTAGTCAGACTGACAGCAGACTTCATGCTGGTTCTTTGTAAGATCAACATAACGGGCTGCCATTTAGTGTTCCTTGTACAAATAATTGTCAGGGTTCAGCTTCCTGGGTACCTCAGATGACATTTGCTGCACCTGCTGCATTGGTAGTTGAGTAGATAAGCAGTCATTTCCCCCCCACATTTTTATTCAAAACTTCCATTTGTACTAAACACACCCGGAGATGTGGGAATTCTTGATATCTGTAAAACTGTTGTCCAAGTGTTACAGGTGGAAGTGGGGGTTCCTCATCCCCACTAGGTCTTCGTGGTGGTGGATTTCTTGCAATATCCTGAGAAAAGGAATTTTCTGAGATTTGCATGGGGGAATGAGTGATTTTTATTAGTGTGGAATTAAATCCCTGAGTTTCCAAAGTCCCATTTCCCTTAGTCCAGTCATAGAAGTATAGCTTGGGTTCCAGTAGAGCTAAAATCAAAACCAGTGTCCAGAGTTTCTGTTCCATGTCTGCACAGTCCAGTTCAGTATCAGGCCAGCTCAACTTGTGTTTCCCTGCTGCAGTCCATCAGTCCATTGCATGTGGGGTCTACAGGGCCACATGTCTATGGAGGAAACACAGGCGAATGCTAGAAAGCCGAGAGAGGCAACAAGAGAGAGAATTCCTTTGTTTAGATTATGTAGTCCCAAATTTTTGTGGGTTTGCAATGGCCATGCCCATTCTGGCCAAAGACCTCTGTTCCCAGGTGTGACTGACAGACAAGTACCTTCCCTATGCCACCTTAACTTTACTGGGCATGTGTCTGTCTCCTCTTTGTTGGCTCCCAGGGAGTGTGAAATTACAGCTTCCTAGTGAAGCTGCCCATATGACATACCTATAATGTCTGGCCTGACTTCCCTTTGTTCCTTTCCTATTATTGATAACTAGTCAATTACAACAGTATCTTAATGACTTAGGTGGGATAGGAGAAAAAGCATTGATTTTTGGAGCCAATGAAACCTTGAAAACAATGCTTCTAGCTAGATTATTAATTAGTCTATGATCTTAGATATTTTTCTTAACTTTAAGCCCTCAGTTTTCTCAGTCATTCTAAGGGCAGAATCACACCACAATATTCAAAATATGTTTGTTTTGTTCCGTTCTCTTCTCCATACTAAGAGAGTGGATGGGATATGCGGTTATGGGTTCTAGAATAAAGCACTTAAACTTCTGAATACCAACATAAAATTTAATGTTATGAAGAATTGAAAGCATTACCTCATTTCTAGTTCTTAGATATCATAAGAGACTTCTTTTTCTAAAAAGAAAACTTTGGGAAAGGAGTTGGAAAGATAGGGAAAATATATTGACTATTTGAATCTGACATATGTAGTATGGAAGTATTAGCATTTGGAAAAATATGAATAAATAATTTTATTACAATAAAAAAAGAAAATTAGAGAAGTTGATCAGTTAGTCAGAAATGAAAAACCTCAATAATGGGTAAAAACAAAAACAATTATCAGAATAAAGAATACTTTGGCAGAAGGGAATAGTAACAAAAATGTATAGGATATAAATATATATATTTCTGAGTAGTATTAATCTAATAAATAGTTAAGAATCTTTGTCTACTTCTCTAGGGGAATCAAGCAAAGTGAGAGTCTAAAAAATTGCTGTCATGAATAGAAAATGTAGAAAACTAGCTATAGACATATGGAAGAAGAAATGGTCATGTGTGATTGTAAAGAGTTGAAAAGTCATAGGTGACCCTGATAATCACTTAAAGAAAGGAAAACAGTAATGCTTGGTTTAAAATAATAACTGACCTGTTATTTAGAAATTAATTTCTTGTGTATATATACATCTATAGTGTTGTCTCATCTGATTTTTCTGTACCAGGATTACCATTGTTACAAACTCTGTGCAGTTTCTGAAAGGTCTGGCAATAGAGAGTTTAACAGAGTGGCAGGGGACTCATGTACCCTGATCCTGAGGGCAAGAGGATAACCAGGTTGCAAGGCTCACACCTTAGCTAGAGTGCTTCAGCTCCTGCATGTTGCTCCTGCAAGAACTCTACTGACACAGCAGCAATATCCATCTTGGTAATGTGAAAATTCTAGTTGGCTTGTGAGTGGAATAGGAGAAGAAAGTCATTGTATTTAAGTGCAAGGAACAGTGCTCATAAGTTGCAGGGAGAATAAGACAAGTGCTATATTTTAAAAAATAATTATTTGAACTAAAGAAGCAGAACGGTACTTGATATATTCTTTTCATTCTTTGATTATAGGAAAGCCAGATTACAAATTACTGAGCTCCTCCCTGAAGAAATTGAAAGTAGCCTACAGAAAAATCAACCCAAGGATGAAATTAAGAAAATTGAAGCACTGCTAAATCTTCCTAGAAACCCCTCATCAACAGTTAAACAAGACAAGGACTGAAAATGTTCTGGACCTGAAACTCATTGGAGAATTGAAGGGAGCTACCATGCCCATTGAATGCCAGTAGTCAGACTACTCCTTGGATAGCTGATGACAGGTGTAAGGGCTAGCACCTAGAATGGCAGTGACTTGCTCTTACCTTTTTTTAAAACCAAGAATTGGGCTATTGTACTCTCACTTTATTTATCCTTAAATTTAAGTACATACAAATATTTATATTGGTCAGTATATGTATTTGACATATCTATATTGATCGATCAATAGATCTTTTTCCTGAATTTTACAACAATAAATTAAAAATTTCTCAAAAGATTAAAGTTGAGTTCTATAGATTGTATATGTATTCTTGTAGCTATTTAAAAGGGTATTCTGGAATCTCTAGGAGGAGAGAAAAGAACCAGGTAAGGCAAATTGTCTGTGAAACCCTCCTGCCCTTGGGTCCTAGTAACAGTATGGACCTACATTTGTAGTAGTGTTTGGCTTTTGTTTTTCTTTAATCCTTGCCCTAAGATAGTTTCATTGATTTTTTAGAGAGAGAGAGAAACATTGATGCAAGAGAAACATTGATCGGTTGCCTCCCATGTGTGCCCCAGTCGGGGACTGAACCTGCAACCTAGGTATGTGCCTAAACTGGAATTGAACCTGAGACCTTTCAGTGTATGGAATGATGTTCCATCCCAGTGGTTGGCAAACTCATTAGTCAACAGAGCCAAATATCAACAGTACAATGATTGAAATTTCTTTTGAGAGCCAAATTTTTTAAACTTAAACTATGTAGGTAGGTACATTGTTATTAACTTAATTAGGGTACTCCTAAGGCTTAGGAAGAGCCACACTCAAGGGGCCAAAGAGCCGCATGTGGCTCGCGAACTGCAGTTTGCCGACCACTGTTCCAACCAATTGAGCCACACCAACCAGGGTGCAGTGTTTGGTTTTCATAAACAATTAAAAAAAATGATTTCTGTGTCATTTGAAAGAAAAGATAAATTTCACAAAAAGGAATTAAATAAGCATTATTAAAGAAACAGCCCAATTTTGTTTCCTCTCTCAGTATTACTGACAAAGTGTCTATGCTACATTATGAGAGTTATTTAGTATAGATACACAGTCTACACTACAGGAGCTTGCTGCCTCAAAAGGAAGCTATTCTATGGATTGTAACTTTTACTAAATGAGGGGGTGAGATGACTGAATTATCAAAGGGAAAAAATTGCCAGTGCTTTGTTTTAGTGTTAGACCTCATAGTTCCTACTTTGAAAATACCTTGTTCAAAGGAACAAGGTTGGCGAAGCAGCTAGTGTGGTGGCTAAAACAGTTGCCTCTGGAAGAAGACCACGGGCTTGGAATAGCAGTCACGTGGCTTCATAGCCTTGGGACTATAGGAAAGCCATTTTCCTTTAAGTCTCAGTGTTCTCATCTGTCAAATAAGAGAGTTTCTAACTCAAAATGGATGTTAAATGAAATGATGTATGTAAAATGTAGCACAACGTCCCGGCATATAGGGCATTGTATTTTCTTTTCTTACTAAATTTATTGGGGTGGCATTGGTTAATATGACATATAGGTTTCAGGTGTGGGTGTCTACATTACAAGATCTGTATATTACACTGTGTGCCCACCACCCGAAGTCAAATCTTCTCCCATCACCATATATTAGGACCTCCTTCACCCCTCATTTCGTTCTCTGTGGCAATCACCACACTGCTGTTTGTGTTCACGAATTTCAGTTTATGTCCCACATATGAGTAAAATCATATGGTTCTTAGCTTTTTCTGATTGACTTATTTCATTTAGCATAATATTCTCAAGGTCCATTCATGTTGTTGCAAATGGCAATTTTTCATCCTTTCTTATGGCTGAGTAGCCTTTCATCCCAGAATATCAGATTATGCATTCTTCTCCAGTACCTATGGAACATTCTCAAGGATAGACCAGTATGTCGGGTCACAAAACTAGCAAATAAATTGAATTTATTTCAAGAAAATTGAAATTATATCAAACATATTCTCTGACCATGATGTCTTGAGATTAGAATCAACTGTAAAAAGAAAGTAAAGAAACCCATAAATATGTGGCGACTAAACAACATACTACTAAAAAATGACTGGGTCAAAGAAGAAATAAAAGATGAGCTCAAAAGATATATAAAGACAAATGAGAATGACAGTACAACATTATCAAAACTTCTGGGATACAGCGAAAACAGTAATAAGAAGGAAGTTGTTAGGGTTTTGCTGATGACATGGGCTGTGAAAGAATTCACAACTAAAAGAAGAGATGCAGAGAGGAAGTTCATTTTACTTTGCATGAAGGGAAAGGGCCAAGTACTGCTAATCAATACAGGGCAAGAAACAAAAAGTATCTTCCATTTTTAAAGAGTAATGGCTGCTGTTGCTAAAATCCTAAACAGTATACTAGCAAATTGAACACAATAATACGTTAAAAAATAATACATCACGATCAAGTGAGTTCATTCCAGGGGCACGAGGATGTTTTAATACACACAAATCAAGCAATAATACCCCACACTAACAAAACAAAGGGTAAAAATTATATGATCTTATCAATAGATACAGAAAAAGCACTTGAAAAGATATAATATCCATTTATGATTTAAAAACTCAATAAAATGGGTATAGAAGGAAAGTACTTCAGCATAATAAAGGCCATATATAAAGGACCCGATGCATGTTTTCTACTTTTTCCAATATATATCCAGGAGATGGGTTGTTGGGTCTGTTCTTAATTTTTTGAGGAATCACCAGGCTGCTTTCCATAGTGTTTGTACCAGTCTACATCCCTACAAGCAGTGAATAAGGGTTGCCTTTTCTCCACAATCTCTCCAACACTTGTTATTGCTTGTCTTGTTGATAGTGGCCACACTGATGTGCAGTGGTATCTCATTGTAGTTTTGATTTGCATTTCCCTAATTGCTAGTGAGGTTGAACATCTTTTCATATATCTATTGGCTGTTTGTATGTCTTCTTGGGAGAGATGTATTTTCAGGTCCTCTGCCCACTTAAAAAAAATTATATATTTATATATAATTAATTTCAGAGCGGAAGGGAGAGGGCAAGAGAGATATATAATAAAGGCCATGTATGACAAACCCTAAACTAATAGTGGTGAAAAACTGAAAGCTTTTCCTGTAAGATTAGGCACTCTTTTTCAGCGTAGTGCTAGATGTCCTAGTCAGAGCAACTAGGCAAGAGAAAGAAGTAAAAGGCATCCAAATTGGGAAGGAAGAAGTAAAATTGTCTTTTTCTTTTATGGAGGACATGATTCTGTATATAGAAAACCCTAAAGGGTTCTCACCAGGAATTGAACCATGACCACCTGGTTCCTGGATCAATGCTCAACCATGGAGCCACACTGGCCCAAATGGGTCACAAGACCAAATGAACATAATTGACATTTAGAGAGCCTTTCGTCACCAAAAAAACTATTAGAAGCAATAAATATAGTAAAGTTGCAGGGTACAAAATCAATGTATAAAAATTCACTGCTTTCATATATACTAACAACAAAACATCAGAAAAAGGAATGAAAAAATTTTATTTTGCAATTGCAACCAACAGATTAAAATACCTAGAAATAACAAAGAATGTGAAGGACCTATATAGTGAAAACTACAAGGCATTATTAAGAGATTGAAAAAGACAAAATGAAGTGGAAAGATATTTCATGTTCCTGTATTCAAAGAATCAACATAGTGAATACATGCATATTACCCAAAGCAATATACAGATTAAATGCAATCTCCATCAAAATACCAATGTCATTTTTAAAAGAAATAGTGCAGCAATGGGCAGCAGCAGTTCCTATTCCCAAAGCCCTCTTTTCTCTGGCTTCTTAGTGAGCTAAAGCAGCCCTATCTAGACTCATTTCCCCACCTAGTCCCTCTCCTGTTATCCTAGGCCAGTGGTCGGCAAACTTATTAGTCAACAGAGCCAAATATCAACAGTACAATGAATGAAATTTCTTTTGAGAGCCAAATTTTTTAAACTTACACTATATAGGTAGGTACATTGTTATTAACTTAATTAGGGTACTCCTAAGGCTTAGGTTAGGAAGAGCCACACTCAAGGGGCCAAAGAGCCACATGCGGCTCTTTGCCCCTTGAGTGTGACTCTTCCACAAAATAACACATGTGGGTGCACACGTACAGTGCGATTGAAACTTGGTGGCCCATGCGCAGAAGTCAGTATTTTGTGGAAGAGCCACACTCAAGGGGCCAAAGAGCCGCATATCGCTCGCGAGCCGCTGTTTGCCGACCACAGGCCTAGGCCCTTCCTTGTTTCACTGTCCCCAGCTTTAATAAATGTTCTCTAAAATTCACCTGGACTCATGTTGTGAAATTTTTCCTGCACAAAGTCAGGAACCCACACACTACCAGTTGGCCATAAGCAGACCCGGTCAGGGCAGAGTCCCCTGTCCAGTAACAATCATCCTGGTAGGATAGGGCTTCCTAGAAAGTGAGAAGTGAACAAGAAGTTGAAATAAAAAGAAAAGAGGATAAGAAACTGAGAGATTGCTGTGGGGAAATATGTACAGGCTGCTGTGGTGTTATGAGAGAAATCTGAGCCTCATGTCCAATTTGAGTTCTGGTTTTGCTCCTCTTCTGTCTGACCTTAGCAAATCCTTTAACCTCTAAGATCCTTGTGTTTCTCTCCCATAAGGTGGAGATAGAAAGATAATACTAGTAGAGATTTTTACAAGACTAAAATAAAATGTTTTTGTAAAATATAACCTGCTAATATGTCTCAGGTATTTCATCTATTTTTTTTATTGATTTCTAGAGAGTGAAGGAGGGAGAAGGAGGGAGGGAGAGAGAGAGAGAAACATCAATGTGAGAGCAGAACATCCATTGGCTGCCTACTGCATGCCCCCTACTGGGGATTGAGCCCACAACCCAGGAATATGCCCTGACCAGGAATTAAACCAGCAACCTTTAGGTGCATGGGATGACACCCAACCAAGTGAGCCATACTGGCCAGGCATCATCTTTTATTTTTTTAATTTATTTTTCTTTTCCTTTTTTAAATTGAATTTATTGGGTGTGGCTCAGTGGTTGAACATTGACTTATGAATCAAGAGAATCGATTCCCTGTCAGAGCACATGCCCAGGTTGCGGGCTTGATCCCCAGTAGAAAGCATGTAGTAGACAGCTGGTCGATGATTCTCTCTCATCATTGATGATTCTATCTCTCTCCTTTCTTTCTCTCTCTGAAGTCAATAAAAACATTTTAAAAATCACTAAAAAATAAGTGGACTTTATTGGGGTTACATCGGTTAATAAAATTATGTAGGTTTAAGGTGTGCATTCTAAATACGTCATCTGTATACTGTATTATTTTATTTTTCAATTACAGTTGGCATACATTATATTAGTTTCAGATGTACATCCCAGTAATTAGACATTACATAAGTTATTAAGTGATCTCAATAAATATATCCATTTGACACCACACATAGTTATTAGAATATTTTTACTATATTCTCTGTGCTGTACTTTACATCTCCATGACTATTCTGTAACAACCAATTTGTTCTTCCCAATCCCTTCACCTTTTTCATCCATCCTCCCTCCTCTTCTCCCATCTGGCAACTGTCAAAATGTTCTCTGTATCCATAAGTCCGTTTCTGTTCTTGTTCATTTATTTATTTGTTTGTTTAGATTTAATTGTTGATAGATAGGTATTTATTGCCATTTTATTCATGGTTTTTTTTTTTATCTTTTCTTTTTCTTCTTAAAGAAGACCCTTTAATATTTCATATAATACTGGTTTGGTGGTGATGAACTTCTTTAGCTTTTTCTTCTCTGGAAAGCTCTTTATCTGTCCTTTCATTCTAAATGATAGTTTGGCTGGATAGAGTAATCTTGCTTGTAGGTCCTTGCTTTTCATCACTTTAAATATTTCTTGGCAATCCCTTCTGGCCTGCAAAGTTTCTGTTGAGAAATCAACTAACAGTCTTAGAGAGCTCCCTTATAAGGAACAAACTGTCTTCCTCTGGCTGCTTTTAACCCTTTGTAGCCATAAGTGTTTATAGACGCAAGCGGCGGACCTTCCCCACATGCCACACGTGTCTATAGCTGCAAATCTCACATATCAACTCTGGTTGCCCAATTTTAAAAATCAGACTTGTTAGTGACATCTCTGGGTTTGTAAAGAAAATTGTGGTAACAAATATGTAAATATTCCAGTACATAGGGAAGAAATTCCAATATCGATATACTAGTATAGGGCTGCCACTCAGACTTGCGAGAGATAAACACTGCGACACTTGAGATTTTTTTGGTTCATTGTGACACTTGAGATTTGTTTGTGTTATCATGAATTTCACACCTAAAATGGTAAACATGGTCTGCGTTCTTATTTTTTTACAGATATCATCTTTGGCGCATCAACAGAATTTAGTGCTTTTGAGGCTTTTTGTGTCAACGGTTTATTTTTATTTCGTACTCGCTTTTGTTGATATTTCCGTAGAATTGAAAATTATTATTTTATTATTGAATTTATAGTTGTAATATATTATATTGTACAAATAAAATTAAGTCCCCATAAATGGCATCAGATGAAGAAATAATCGAACCAAGCACCTTGCAAGAGGAAGATGATATCCTTTATTCAACTCCAGAATCAGATGATTTTTAAAAATTAAATTCAAAATATTGTTGTGTGTGGAGATGGTTTCTATTTTGGATGCATGGCAGTTAACTGGATAAGATTCTCTCTTTGTCTTTAACCTTTAGCATTTTAATTATGATATGTCTTGGTGTGGGCCTCTTTGGATTCATCTTGTTAAGGACTCTATGTGTTTCCTGGACGTATACATGTACTTCCTTCACAAAGTTAGGGAAGTTTTCTGTCATTATTTTTTCAAGTAGGTTTTCAATTTCTTGCTCCTTCTCTTCTTCCAGCACCCCCATGATGCGAATATTGGTATGTTTTCAATGATGAAGGAGAATCCTTGATCAGCTGTCTTCTGCACGCCCCCTACTGGGGATTAAGCCCACAATTCAGGCATCTTCCCAGACTGGGAATCGAACCGTGACCTCCTGGTTCATAAGTCAATGCTCAACCACTGAGCCACACCAACCTGATGAGAAATAATTCTTTATGAAATTTGGCTCTGTGGTTGGATCAATAGGATGACTCTGTTACTAAAAGGCAGAGAGAACAATGAAGGTGTTGCTGAGTTAGTACAGAGTGACACATAAATGACATGAATCTATGTCCATCAGTACTGAGGGAAACAGGGAAAATGAGATGATTAGAATAAGGAGTTATATCAGGAATATTACTTCAAAATGAACTTAGTGTTTTGTATATAATGAAAGACATTGAATTAGCTTACAAGAGAGGAACATTTCAAGATGGCAGAATAGAACAGCAAAGGAGGTTATAAGAAGGAAATTGCAGGGA
>NW_006285722.1:308738-309622 GCF_000327345.1 Myotis davidii
AATCCTTTGTAGAGTAATCTGAAAGAGGTTTTTGAGAAGGTGGAGTAAGAAGTAGAAGATCTTAAATTTGCTACTGGGAGGAAGAAAACCCTGTGCCTTCTGATGACCATGATCTCATATGTCCCACTATGGTAGAGAAGAGCTAAAGGGCGCTACCTTCAGATGTTCTGTTCAGCCTGATGCTTCTGCAGATCCTGAGATAGGAGAGATTGTTTTCATTTCCATACTATCCCCACTCCTCCTTCTCTTTCTCCATCTTGCAGCAGGTCCTTGAAGATAAACACAAAAAATAAAAATTCAGATAGGTGAATTTCCCTTAAACTGCCCATATATTTCAGCAAACCTTCAGATTGGCTTAGAATTTGGGTGATTTCCACCCCCTCCCCAACAGGGGCCATTTGCAATGCTTGGAGACATTTTTGATGGTCACTATTGGGGCAAGGGGTGCTATTGATATAAAGGGAGTAGAGCTAGGGATGCTGCTAAACATGCTACAATGCACAGAATAGCACCCTAAAACAAATAATTATTCAGTTCCAAATGTCCATAGTACTAAGGATGGGAAACCTCAACTAGAGAGATAAGACTGGGTAGTCTGTATCAGAACCATCCTTAAGCCACCAGACCTTTCTCATCCTACCCATGGGTTGAGTTGTTCATAACAAAGAGTCTCTAGTGTTTTCCCTGACCTTTGACATTTTTTGTGTTGAAGGTTGAGAAAATCAGTAGATGTTTTTTCCCTCAGTGTATATGATTTCTCCTCCAAGAAAGGCTGATACTCCTTCATGGCAAACTTGGCCTTGACTCTGGCCTAGCAGTTCCTCTTCATTTGATTAGAGATTGAAGGAAGTATAAATGTAAAGCCAAACTTTTAAACTTGTATA
>NW_006285722.1:309646-312546 GCF_000327345.1 Myotis davidii
TTTTTTTCTCAACCACTCCTGATCTTTCACCCAAAAATGTATTCTGTAGAATTGAGAATTGGTAAAGTCACTTGTGGCTATGTAGTTTCTTAACTCCATTAGTGCATTTTACCCTTCTCCAAGAAAATGATTCCTGCCCCCCAAATCTTGTCATTTATGATTTTTCTCAAATTCTGAATAAAAAATTAGAATATTACATTACATCAGAAATGTTTTCATCTTAGTTATTAAGCCTCAGTGTCTCCAAGAAAATATTATAAAGTTAGGGGGGAAATGAAAGGACTAAATTAGAATTTAGTGTCTTGAGGGCCGTGATTTCTTATCTCCGTAACTCCATTGCCTGGTAGAGTGCCAGGCACATAGTAGGTGTTCAAGAAATGTCTGTCTAGTGAATGAATAGAACTTGCTGAGCCATGGAAAGGAGACACTGAAATTTCCATAGACTTTTCCAAAATGAGAATAGCTTAAAATCTCAGAGAGATGCTAAATCGTACTAACACGAGAGCTTGGCAGCAGTTCTCAACCTTTGGCGGTCGAACGACTCATTCACAGGGGTCGCCTGAGACCATCCTGCATATCAGATACTTATATTATGATTCGTAACAGTAGCAATATTACAGTTATGAAGTAGCAATGAAAATAATTTTATAGTTGGGTCACAACATGAGGAACCGTATTTAAAGGGCCAGAAGGTTGAGAACCACTGGCTTACAGGATGATAATAGGAAAGCACTTACTGTTGCACAGGCAGCAATAACAACATACTGCAATAACAATGAGCACAGGAATCCCAACCACTAGGATTAAGATCCAGAGCCAGGACTGATTAAAAGGAGAGGTTTTTGGCTCAGCTGTGGAGGAAAAAGGATAGTATTAGCTCTAATGTGTTTCCAGTTGCTTGATACCCATTGTATGCCTCTTAGTTTTCTCTTCTTTGCCTGGTCAGCTCTCCAATACTCAGTTGATAGCATTTTCTTTGATAACTCACAAATGTCAGATAATAATCCAGCTGATAATCCAGATGTCAGATATTGAATGTGAGAAATAAAAATAAATTTTGAACTTCTGTACTTACTGAATTAAGCTAGCATAAAAAGGACTCTAAGGAGACACTTTAAAAGTCGCCCTGTCTTTGTATCTCACTTTTATAGTTGATATTACTATGTATTACTAATAATAATCAGTTGATTTTGTGTTCTAGATGTACCTTATTTTTCCTTATCCAGCTCTGTCATGCTTGCTCCCTTTCTCTTAGCATGTTCTCTTAACACACACACACACACACACACACACACACACACACACACACACACACACCTCTTAGTAACTACCTAAAGCATTCATTCTGCATTCATTTTCAGATACACATTTTCCACCATACAGCCTAGAGAGTTTCTGGACTGGTAGAAGAGGCTCAGCAAAGAACTAAGAGTGGATGTGGCTTGGTATTAGGTAGGATCATCCTGGCTATCAGATGCAGATCACAGGGAACAGAGGGAACACAGGGACACAAGGAAGGATGTAGGTGGGGGGGTGGGAGGGGTCGAGAGTATTAGGAGCAGCTGCTACAACATCTATTCTTCAACCCCTTGGGGCAACAATATCTGGAGAAAGGGTAGGAACAAAAATTAAAAGGAATATTCATAGCTCATCCTCTTCCGGTTTCTCTGGAATAGCTTACAATAAATATTAAACACTAACTTATTGTTTCTCATATTTCTGATTACCAAGCCTTGTGGATAACTTTCCAAAGTTGAAATGTTTTCCTCCTTGGACTTCCATGACACCACATTCTTCTGTTTCTGCTGGTTGTGACTCAGTTGTTTTTTTTTGGTTGTTGTTGTTTTTAGGCTCTTCTTCCTCTTTTTGTCCTTTAAATTTTGTTGTTCCCCATGGTTCCATTTGTGATCCTATACTTTTGCCACTGACCCTAGTCCGCCTGGGTGATCTCATCCACACTCAAGGTTTGAAACACTAAATGATTTCTAAATCTGTATATTATATTTCTGATCCCATTTCTGAGCTCCAGATTTGTATTTCCGGCTGTTGACTAGACGGCTGGATGCCAGCACCTCACTTGATTAAAACTGAACTCACTATATTCTTTCCAAAGCATATCTAACACAGATGCTCATATTTCAGTGAATGGCAACACCATTAGTTACCCAAACAAGAGTGAAGGCTTGTTGTTTGTGCCCAGTAGGCTCCCGTGGACTTTCTATTCTATATTCAGAATATCTCTGCAATTGACTCCTTCCCCCTAACTCTCTTTTTAAAATTAAATCTTTATTGTTCAGATTATTACAGTTGTTCCTCTTTTTCCCCCCATAACTCCCCTCCACCCAGTTCCCACACCAACCTCTGCCCTTACCCGCCCCCACTGTTCCCATTCATAGGTGTATGATTTTTGTCCAGTCTCTTCCTGCACCCCCACACCCTTCCCCCCCCCGAGAATTGTCAGTCCACTCCCTTTATATGCCCCTGATTCTATTATATTCACCAGTTTATTCTGTTCATCAGATTATTTATTCACTTGATTTTTAGATTCACTTTAGTTACATAGATATGTAACTGTTGTTCATAATTTTTTTAGTGATTTTTGTAGTGTCTTCCTGCACCCCCACACCCTTCCCCCCCCCGAGAATTGTCAGTCCACTCCCTTTATATGCCCCTGATTCTATTATATTCACCAGTTTATTCTGTTCATCAGATTATTTATTCACTTGATTTTTATATTCACTTGTTGATAGATATGTAACTGTTGTTCATATATTGTATCTTTACCTTTTTCTTCTTCTTCCTCTTCTTAAAGGATACCTTTCAGCATTTCATATGATACTGGTTTGGTGGTGATGAACTCCTTTAGCTTTTCCTTATCGGTGAAGCTCTTTATCTGACTG
>NW_006285722.1:313551-319140 GCF_000327345.1 Myotis davidii
TCTTTGGATGTTCAGGGTCTCTCTGACCCAGCTGCAGTTTGTTAGGCAATTTTAGATTGTAGAGGGGCAGGCCTTTCATATGCAAAAGTCTCTGCGCACAGCTTGGGTGGGGCGGGGTCTCAGGGAATCAACAGGGTGGAGCAAACAGCTATGGCTGATCCTCAGCCCTGACCTAAGAGGCCCCAGGTCTCAGTGTCCCGTGGTAATCGCTGCAAGCACCTCTGAGAGAAAGCCGCCCTTGAGTTCTGCTTGATTCCAGACAGTCCAGTTTCTCCCCATTTGAGTCTGGGTCCCCAGAGACTCGCCAAGAACTGGAGTTCAGAGCAGTTGGCAGCTTGAGACTCACTCCCAATTGAAAAAGATTACCGTGTCCTCAGTTGCCAGCCCTTTCCACGTGTGCCTCCGTACCTCTGCACTTGCTTCCTCACCTCCTCTGAGTCTCAGTGTGCTTTACTCTTTCCTTCTAGTTGTAGAATTTCCACTCAGCCAGCCTTCCTGTGGTTCTGGATGATGTCCGTTTTGTCTTTTAGTTGTATTTTTGAAGTGGTTGTGCAAGGCAGCAATTTGCAGTGTGTACCTATGCCGCCATCTTGGTTTCTCTCCCCCAACTCTCTTGCAGCTACTGTCCTAGTTCAGGTTTTTCTCATCTCCTACCTACTAGCCTCCATAATGGTTGCTTTGGCTCTGATTTCCTGGGCTCTAATAATTCCTACACACTGCAATATCTGTTCTAAAATACACACTTGATCATAGTGCACCTACCCCCTAGGAGACTAAGAAGAGTTGGTCTTTTTCTCTAAAGTACATGGAGACTTGAAGTGATTACCAATGTTTGCCATGTCAGACCGGAATGACACCCAAAATAACAAAGATAACTCTTAACCCAAAATAACTCTTGGGATTCTAAAAGTTTCACAGTTCCGACCACACCTGACTTCCTCTGAGAGGCCACTCCCATCCATCCTTAAGCCTCCCTCTGCCTAGAGAGAGGGTGTGTGTTTAAGGGAAAGAAGGAGGAACCAGTAAGCTGGCTCTGTCATAACGCCTATTAGGAACTTGGTAATACACCATAGAACAGACCCAGAATCTAAGTGCATAGTTATGTGAGGACATCTGTGCAGATAGTTTGAGACACTATGTGTGGTACTCTCTAATTTACCCCCCCCCCCCACACACACACCTTTCTAAGACCCAGGGGACTGCACCCCTCAATAAACTGTTCCAGGTTTGCAGTTTGCTAACTGGAAAGATACAGCCCTTTCCTCATTCTTTTCTTTCTCTCCGTTCCCCACGCACTCCCCCACACACATCTAGCACATCAGGGTTTAACAAATTTGGTAAGCCCAGACTAAATAATCATAGACCCGATTTATTTAATTAATAAATTTGGTGGGTTTTTTTTAGTGGATACTTATAAAGTAAAGCTTTACTCACATTGGCTTGTAACATTTCTATGAACTGCACACCTAAGTTGTGTGTGCTTATGCAGTCAGTCCTTGACCACCCACAAATGCATTATTTGCTTTGATTCTAAATGATGCCTTCAATCCAGTCAACAAGGTTTGAAGTGTTTATACATGAAAGCTCTCTGACCATAGAAACACTAGTATCTAGCAAAATGCTTGCGATGTGATAACTACCTAAAGAGTGAATAAAGGAATGAATAAACACATACACTTAATCATCTCTTCATTAATCATAGTGAATGTAGACCAAATAGGGCAAAGAACTCATATTTAAATTATACTGAAATAGGATTCTGCTCCTCCTTAGCATGAAGGAAAAATTGAGAGAAGACCTATTAGGGGAAAGATGATAAAGCTGGTAGTCTAATAATATCATCTTTAAATATAGCTCCACCTTTTTATTGAAGGGCTACATTCTATTTCCTATAAATTAGCAAACTACAGTGCATAGGCCAAATGTGGCCTACCACCTACTTTTTTAAATACAATTTTTGTTGGAACATAACTATGTTCTTCATTTATGTCTTGTCTATGGCAGCTTCCATGGTATAATAGCTGATTTGAGTTGTTTTAAGAGACCATATGACCTACAAGACTAAACTGTTTACTATCTGGTCCTTTTCTGAAAAATTTTGCCAATCTCTGTCCTAGAATATCACATATACCCATATTCCAAAGGTAAATAATGTCCAAAATAAAATATGACTGAAGCTGCTATTACTGATTTGTGCATTACTTCCCACCTTAGTCATAATCTAAAATTGATTAAATAATAATAAGTTAAGTGAAAAGTAATGCTGAATTAATGACTAATATTTACTATATCATTCAGATTCATTTTTACACATTTTTTAGAATATAAAGATAATTGAGAGAGAGGAGTTTGGACTATCAATAAAATCATCAAAATTTGTTATATATTTGAACTATTTTTCCCTGGGAATTTTTATCTCATTATCTAGTGAGGAAAAAAAAAGAATCCTCCTCAAGACAGAAAGGTCTAGAGCAGTGGTTCTCAACCTTCTGGCCCTTTAAATACAGTTCCTCATGTTGTGACCCAACCATAAAATTATTTTTGTTGCTACTTCATAACTGTAATGTTGCTACTGTTATGAATTGTAATGTAAATATCTGATATGCAGGATGGTCTTAGGCGACCCCTGTGAAAGGGTCGTTTGATGGCCAAAGGGGCTGCGACCCACAGGTTGAGAACCTCTGGTCTAGAGTAAGTCATTCACTAGAATGAACTAGAGACTATCTAAAATATCTTCTTTACTACCAGTCACAGGAGGAACTCATAAGACACACTATACATTATATATTACTAGACACCCAGTGCACGAAATTCGTGCATGGGGGGGGGGGCGAGGGGGGTGCTCAGCCCAGCCTGCATCCTCTTGCAGTCCAGAACCCCTTGGGGGATGTTGGGCTTAAACTGGCAGTCGGACATCCATCTTGCAATCTGCATGCACCCGTGGCCATACATTTCATACAGGTGAAAGGTATCTTGCTGTTGTATGGGCAGCTACATTTTTTTGCCCTGATTATAAAAAGTAGTACATAACATGATCCTTCTGAGGCAGTAGTAGAAGGGCACAACATGAACCTAAAACTGCCCCCATCTGTGTTACACGTGGCGACCACAGCTTGTCCTACCAATTGTAGGTGGTGCAGCTTCGATTTCAGCTGCACATTCTCCTTCTCCCGCTCAAATAGCTTATCAATCCAATACCAAATCCAATGGTCCTGGAGATGGCCCTTGGTGTCCATGGAAAATCATTTGGTTGTCCCTCACTAACCCCCTGCTGGCCTGGTCTCCCTATGCAGCCTGTTCAGCCGTCTGTTCGATCGTGACGGTCGCGACGGTTGCGACGGTCACTTAAGCTTTTTTATAGATATTTACACTTACATACTACTGTATAGGAAACTCAGTGTATCGTTTCTTACTATGTAGCCACAAAACACATTGTTAGGAGTGGGGCTGGGAGGTGTGGAAGAGGCCTGTCATTTCTCTATATAATCAGGCATACAAGTTAGACATGTATCTCAAGTATCTGGGTTCTCTTGTAATAGCCCATTATGGGTTTGTCATGCACAAATTTATATAAACCTAACATTTTCCATTTTATATTTTCAGATGATTTCACTTCTAGAGAGAGGAGGATTCTCTAAGTTTACCATTTGTAAAGCATCTGGTCATGGTATTTGCTCAAAAAAGACCTATTTTTTCAGGCATTGTCCACAGTAGCTTGTTATTCATCTCCTTCACTAGACTTGGTTCTGAATGAACCAGTAGTTCTTTAAACTTACTGTCACCCACAAAAGACAGTGATTGACATCATGGGACCATGGAGAGGCAAAGCCCAAAAAGAAACTGCCAAAGCCCTGAGGGCAGTTCCTAAGAAGGACAAATATTAGTGCTTTCAAGGACAACAACATTATTATAATAACTTCCTAAGATGAATAGCAACTATATGGACTCTAAATTTTAGAATGTTTATTTAAAAAATAAAATTAATCTAGTAACATAGTCATACCTTATACAGTGAGTGACCTTAATATGTCACTATAATGTTTTATTTCATTTTATTTACATGTCTAAAAATACTACAAAAAATAGTCAAAGTTGATATGCACAATTCTAAACTGTATCTGGCTGAGTTATTTTCCTTTTAGGTTCTCCACAGTAGAAACTTCCCAGGACGTGACTTACATTTTTGCCAGTTGAAGATCTGTGATACTGTTAAGTTTCCATACTTGACAAGACATATGAAGGTGTGGTTGTTGGTCACATTGAAGTCCAGTTCACTGCTAATAGTGTAGAGCTCAGTTTGAGGGTCTTGGGAAACTGTTGTGTGGATGGCATTTAATTCTTTTCCCTTTTCCAACCAGGAGAGGTGAGGCTTTGGAAAACCTCCAGAGGTTGAACAAATTATTCTTTTGATGTTTGTAGCTGGGTTTCCAAGCTCAGTTATACTTGGGACAGGAAAGTCAGCTAAAGAAAGAACAAGGATATAAATATATATCATTATATCTGTGTGTGTATGTGTTATATATATATATATTTTTCTTCAGGAGGTGTTATATTTTTAATAAAGTATCTAGCTTTAATAAGAATGCAGCCCTAGCCAGTTTGGCTCAGTGGTTACAGGGTCGGCCTGCAGACTGAAGGGTCTCAGGTTTGATTCCGGCCTAGGGCACATACCAGGGTTGCGAGCTTGAGCCCCAGCGTGGGGCGTACAGGAGGCAGCCAATCAATGATTCTCTCTCATCATTGATGTTTCTATCTCTTTCTCCCTCTCCCTTCCTCTCTAAAATCAATAAAAATATATTAAAAAAATAAGAATGCAAAAATTAGATATAATTTACAAGTTCCCATAAGTCAGTAGTTATGTATAATCCGAAGACTGACTTTGGAATTCTTCATCACTTTTTTAAAAAAACTTTTATTATTATTATTATTTTAATCCTCACCCAATGATATTTTTCCATTGATTTTTAGGGAGAGTGAAAGAGAGAGGGAAATACAGAGAAATATTGATGTGAAACACATCGATTGGTTGCCTCCAACCAGGGCCAGGGCCCGAGGATCCTGCAACCAAGGTACATGCTCTTGCCCAGAATCAAACCCAGGACCCTTTGTTCTACAGGCTGATGCTCTATCCACTGAGCCAAACAGGCTAGGGCTCTTCATCACTTTTGATAGAGGTAGGAGGGAAGTTATTAGAGAAAAGAGAAGTAGCTTCATGTGAAGAAATATTGACACATTTGTAAGAATTGAAGAGAAAAATAACACAACATTTAGTGAGCTCTTAATGCTTGTTCAGTCTGGACTTTTCATCATTTCGTCTTTACAAAAACCCTGGGAGGTAGACTGTAGCAAAAAAAAAAAAAGATTAAATATTACTAATTTCATATGATTTAATTTAATACAATTTCCATTTTATTAATAATGAAGTTGAGGTCTAATCATAACCAGTAAGTGGCAGAACTGGTATTTGAATCCAAGTTTTTCAGGTACCAGAGCCTTCCCTTTCCTTGTCTTCCTTTCTTGTACTTTGTTTCCTTTCTTTTCATCCTGACTTTTAAGGCCACAAAGTAGCTCTCTTTTACTTGTCTGTTT
>NW_006285722.1:324625-325386 GCF_000327345.1 Myotis davidii
ACTGGTAAGATGATGGCTGGCAGGATGGAGGTGAGGGATAGGAAGTGAGTGAGTGAGGGGACAAAAGAGGAGTGTGTGGTTGTGTGTGGTGTGTGTGTCTGTGTGTGTGTGTGAATGAGGCACAGTTAGACCCCACAGGACCTTCGGGGGCAGGCTAACCGGGCTCGCCTAACTAGGCAGCTTCTGCTACCATTGCAAACAGCACCAGGAGGCCAGCTCTTCCTCAGAGGCCTCGCCTTTTCGAAGGGGAGAGCTGATGTAACTAAGAGCCTAGCCTCACCTCCACCCAGGATGCCCTCAGGTAACACCTGGGACTCTACAGCCACCCCTGCCAGGGACCTGTGACCTCAGCTGTGGTCCCATGGTCACCGAGTCTCCAGCCACCCCGGGCACAGGTTCCTGTGAGTTCTGAAGCATGTTCCCCTCTGACCAGCCCAACGTTTTAGTCCAGGGCACTGCAACCACGTGAGCAGCAGACACATGAGCAGCACACTCCTGTCCAAGGAGTATCAGCCCTGCGAGCAGCCTGCTCCAGGCCTAAGAGCAGCAGCCTCATGTGCCCTGCCCCTGTCCAAGGAGCAGCAGCTGTGTGAGCGGCCCGCTCCCCCATCCAAGGAGCAGCAACCACGCAAGCAGCCTGACTGGTACGAGGAGCAGCAGCTGCATGAGCAGTCTGCCTAGGTCTGAGGAGTGGCAGCCCTGCACAACCTTGCCCCATCTGAGGAGCAGCAGCTGCACACAACCCGCACCCTACACCAGTC
>NW_006285723.1:0-2022 GCF_000327345.1 Myotis davidii
AGATGTGTCTATAAGATAAAAATAAAATGTCTGAGTGTCCCTCAGCTGGCAAAGTCCTGAGACAACACGACGAGGCCACTCTAGCGCGGTCTTGGAGGGTCTCCCAAGCCACCATGTTTGGGGTGAGGCTCTGGGGGGGAGGGGGGCGAGGCCAGGAGGAGCAGAGGAAAGTGAGGCTTGAAGGAGGCAGGGAATGGACAGAGGAGGGTCCTGCACGTGCTCCCCTTTACTGCCTCGTGTCGCTGCTCCCAGAGTCCCCCCCACTGAGAAGATGGGAGCAGACTCACCAGGTGTCGGTGACCGAGGGACACACAGACTGAGGGACACATAGACCGAGGGACACAGAGACCGAGGGACAGACAGATAATCGAGGCCTCATTGGCCTGGAGAGGTGACATGCGGGAACCTGTGGCCACGTGCTGGTTCCTTTTATCCTCCCAGATGTACCTTCTCAGTGGTTTTTGACTCCAGAACCTTGGATTCCATTTCCACAGACAGCACCTACTTCATGGTGACTCTGCCCAAGATCCAAGACCTCCTCGGACATCCATTCACACATCAGTTGTTTGGAAAGTGATCTCAAACTTATTCTATATAGTTATTGTATGTATGAAAAATAAATCAGAGCCAGCAGTCATCTGTGTGATGTATTCTACATTTGTGTTACACATACATTTTATTTTAGAAAATGACATTTGTTGTACAAAGTTGCCTTCCTAAGTGTAATTAAGTGAGCGTGTTAAAAACTTTGTAAGAGTGAATGTTTTACTTGGGAAATGTTTAGCAACTTGGTAAGTATGAGTGTATCGCTGCCCAAGGAACTGTTGGGGGTCATGTGTTGTCACCAAAGCAGAATGTTTGCTAAATGACTGTCCCTCTTTTAGAGACAGCCTTCATGGTTTACGTTCATTCTATGTTATGAACCTATAGGCAGAAGCTAGAAGTAGGCTTGTACTGATGGCACACCTCCCACCTGCTGTGATGATGGAAACTGGCCTGATGCTCCAAGCAGCATGAGAACAGCAGCAAGGTAAAGGCTCTCATCCCCCCGGCATGTAATCTACGCAGGCAGGGCCGCATTGTATTTGTAGAAAGAGGTCATCCAAATAGCAACACACAGCCCAGCTATCAAGGCTCAATGACTGAGTGTTGACCTATGAACCAAGAAGTCCCCTTGATTCCTGGTCAGGGCACGCACATCACCTGATTGTTTCTCTTTGTGTCCCTGTTCCTCTGTGTCTCAGATCAAGAAGAACAGATTTAAAATAAAACTGGAAACTGTCGAATCTGCTCCTATCCTCCCCTCAAAAGGTATCAGATTTTACTGAAAACACCCACCACTTGTCTTCCTTAGTCATCGTGGGAATTCCAGTTCATGAATGTTCACAGCGTCTCAGTTTAAAGCCGGTGTGCACATCTACACCCAAACAGCGGAGCATCGCATGCTGGAGAATGTTCCATTTCCTTCCAAAGGAAGTGAGATGTCTCACACTGGAAATGGAAAGAAATGGTAGAAAAAGCTGGGCATTAAGATCAAGGCTAATCATTTCAACCTGGTCAAGATGTATTCAAGAAATCCTGGCATGACTAGTCAAACCAGAACCTTCCTGTATGTGGAAGTTTTGGCACAGGGACACCAACATTTTTAATGTGAATGAGGACTTGATTGTACAAACCTTCCAATCAATCCCTGAGAGATACTCACCAGAGGTGCTGAGCCACTTGGAAATGTGTGGTGTTTCAATGCGAGGCTGGGGGTGGGGGGTTGCCCCTCCTGACCTGGGCAAGAGAGCCCACCTCCCACTGTGCACAGGGCCCCTGCTTGGGCGTCCTCAGCTCCATGACTCCAGACTGGCTCCTCCCGAGTCCGCTGGGACCCACAGAAAACAATATCTGAACTGCAGATTTCCCCTGGTCCCGAGGTGTTGTGTCAGGATTGGGTTGATGTGGGAAAAGGCGAGTGTGAAGGTGTGGCTCAATGGTTGCTTCTGAGAGTTTCAGGTCACCCACTGAAGCCCTCCA
>NW_006285723.1:2077-3003 GCF_000327345.1 Myotis davidii
CCATTCTTCACATGGAAATGCCATTATTTTGTAAATGACTCCGTTTGTATGAGAGTTCCACATCATAATTCATGCAATTTCCTTTCCCATCTAAAAAGAAACCTTCTACAGAAGCAGCTGGTTTGAAGAATTGCGATCCTGGGATCGATCAGTTCTAATACAGCTGTGGGGAATGCTGAAGCACCCAACAGAGTAGAGAGGGTGACCACGTTGCTCGGGGGACGTTGTAAAAAGATGTTTCTCTTTAAGAGCAGGTGTGCTGGGAGGTGGTGAGTGGATTTCCCGTTTCTTCCACACCCTCCAATGGTGGTGCTCTTGTCTCAGTGCCCAGTGAGTGCCATGAGATCCTGGGTGAGAGGGAAGTGTATGAGAGACCATGAGATACACAAACCTTGGTCCTCCATTTGGACTTGGCTCCCCCTGGTTTGGAAGCAGGCCCAGGTCTTTGCACCTGGATTTATGTTAGCACCACAAACAGAAAGACAGACAGACAGACAGAGACACAAAGGCTCTTATTGAGGTTCCTGATGAGGAAGTTTCCTAATCATATAATGGTCTCGTCAATATGTCAATTCCAAGGGGCATATGCCCATTCTGAATGACTGTTTTAGAGATGGAAAGACCCAATGTTGCTCTTGTACCCATTTTTCTCTTATCTATTTGCAAAACGGAGTGAAAAGAAGAAGAGCTAGGATGCCCCCATGTTCTGATTGTGAAAGATGTGTTGTGTTTCATCAGTTTATTTCACACACAGTTAGTGACTTTGTTCTGGATGGAACTGTGCTGTAGTCAGAAAGTTCATGAATGAATAAGCACTGGTTCCTGCTTCTAAAAGTTCCCTGTAGGACGGGCAAAGGCCTATACCAAGTGGTGTCAAGAGGCACAGGAGAACATGTGTATTTGTAGTCCAGGTGTCTGGGAACATG
>NW_006285723.1:3038-3749 GCF_000327345.1 Myotis davidii
TTGTCAGTGTGTGCTTATTTTCTGCTCTTTAGATCTTGTTGTCATTTTTATTTTGTGAATTGTTTGCCATGGAAGTCTAGAAAACACTGAGATCTTATGTATATATTGATCCACATATCTATCTTTCTCCTTTTGCCTGTTGCAGCCTTTGAAGATGTTGGAGAGAGCTTGCAAGTTCCATAATCTTTTTAAAAAATATATTGATTTTTTACTTAGAGCAGTGGTTCTCAACCTTCTGGACTTTTCATTCTCTGATGGGATGGCATGATGGCTGCCCTGGCAGCATCGCTGAAATGGTGGGTGTAGTTTTTGGTCACAGTCACTTGGCTTTAGCTGGAAGGTCAGCACCAGGCCCAGAGGCACAAGGTGTTGTTCCTTGAATGGCCCAGCGAAGCTTTCCTTTGATTCCCAAAGGAAGGAATGATCATGAAATGGTGAGTGAAGCTGTCTGACATTTAAATACCAAGTCTGCCATTTCCCCGTAAAGGGGTCGCAGCCCACAGGTTGAGAACTGCTGACTTAGAGGAAGGGAGAGGGATAGAGACAGAGAGTCAGAAACAGGGATGAGAGAGAAACATCGATCAGCTGCCTTGTGCACATCCCCTACTGGGGATGCTCCCTCAACCAAGGTACATGCTCCTGAGGGCTCAGCGGTTAGAGTGTTGGCGGGTATGAGGCTCAGAGTGAGGTGAGTGGCTCGTGCAGGATGTG
>NW_006285723.1:4859-6566 GCF_000327345.1 Myotis davidii
CTAAAAATGATGTGTTTTATCTGTAAGCACATGGCCCCGCGACTGGTATTGCGGCCGTGATCCCAGGTCCGGGTGTTTGTGGGGTTTTGCTGTGTCTTCCCCATGGTCTGTGAAATTAGTGAAGATGAAAGGGGGGAAATTTGTTGCTATTTTAAGCTTGGAAGTTTGCAAAGACTACAGACTGAGCCTCTGGGTGTCAGTTTTCTTGACCTTTCCAAAGGTGTGAAGAAAGAGGAGCACAGGTTTTGCACTTTGCATGTTGGCGTGAAACTGTTGTTTAAGTGAAGAATGAACCTGTAGTTTCCCCCCTTTTTTTCCTAAGATATGTCCATGGCGATACCTGGTCTTCGGAGGGGAATGTGATCTTAAGGCTGTCAAGAGGAACCTGTGGAGCACCCCCAGCTGTCCATGTGCTATTGTTTTTTTGCTCTTTTTAAAAATTGTCTAACCTGCCAAGTGTGCTGCTTTTGTAACGATTTTTTCTCTTCCCCATTTTCTGAAATGTTTGTATTCTGATGGCACACAATCCATCCATTGTGTACGCTGAGGAAGATGTCTCCTTAGATCATTTTTGTCGACATGCCTCGTAAAAGAAGTTGTTTTCGGACTAGGACACACAGTAGGTGACAGATCTATCGGAACCAGTCTGGATTTTTCCCAATTGGAGAGGCGGGCGGACGTCCGTGAGCCTTTGCCGTGGGTCCACCTGTCAGGAGCGTGTGATGCTGGTGAAGAGCAGCATGCGGAGCGCAGCTTGGCCAGCAGGGGGAGCCCAGACCTCGCTGAGGAGGAATGTTTGTGTCTTTGTGATGGAGAGATGCGCTTGTCGTCCATGCACGATGTGTGGGTCCTGAGTGGGCACTGAGGGCAGAGGTGCCCCTTGGTAGCGGGTGTATGAAAGCGGGGGCGGGGGGATCCCGTGGCTACGTCGTTTTTGTACACGAACCCGTATTTTTTTCCCCCACCGGAACGGCAGAATGAATTCCCGGACAGAAAGTGTTGTAGTGAGTGTGGAGATGCGTTGAAGACGAAGTGCAGGCTTCCAGGAAGGGAGGGTGAAAAGGGTCCCAGTGGGTTCCTTTCCGTGTGGCCTGTTAAGGGTGCAGATCGTGGTGCCTGCTAGTCCCTGTGCTGGGTCCATATTCCCCTTGGATTTGTTTTCCCGAGTAAGTCCTGGGCTCCAAGGTTGACCGTCCCAAGGGCCTGGTGAGTTTTTTCCCCCCCCCCCCAACCCTTGTTCCCTCTGGGCTTTCTTCTTTTGCACCTGAATCAAGGGCTTCCTTGTCTTTCTTTTGGAAATCTCGACCTTTGTGGGCTATTTTCATTTCGTTTGTGTTATGCAAATGCTAGTGTTGATGCTCCCTTGTGTTATGCAGATGTGAGCACCCCTGGCTTGGTTGTGATGTGGCCTTGTCCCTTCTCCTAGTGTGTGTGCCTGTCTTTTTTTCATGGGTCCCAATTCTCCCAAATGCCTAAGGCTGGCTCTATCTCCCCCTGAAATTGCTGCTTGACTGTGACCGAGTCCCAGCTCAGATGGTGCTAAGGAAAAAATGTGTGTTGCCATTTGTCATGTTCCCTGAGGCACGCGGTCCCCCTGTCCATTGTGTTGTGTATTTTTTTGCTCTCCCCAGGCAAGTCTGTTGGAACCGAGGCCAGCAGTCCCCAATGTGAGGAGCCGGATTTGTGGAGGGTTTGGTTGTAGCTGGC
>NW_006285723.1:6963-14160 GCF_000327345.1 Myotis davidii
CCATGTGCACGCCCCCCTCCCCCCAGGATGTGGGTAGAATCCCAGTATTGAGTCTTGAGCTGGAGTCCGTGATGGCATGGAAGTGCATTGAAGACTTTGTAGTAGGAGAAAGCTGATGGGATGTTTGTGGTCTGTTGATTCCTGGATGTGTTGAATGTGCCGTTTCCAAGTTCGCATGAGTCACTGAGGGAAGTGGTGCGCGGTGGCCTCAGCAACGGAACAGGCTGAAAGCCCCCCCCCCACCATAAGGTTGGCCTGAGAGGCCAACCCTTGAATTGCAAAGGAGTTTCTAGTGGTTTGTCATGTCCTCGGGCAATGTGCTCCCTGAGAAAGATGCATTTGCATGTGGATGCAGGCTTTTGTTCTTTTGTGTCTGAGCTGAGGTAGTTGTGAAATATCTTTCTCCCTTCGAAGTTTTGTTTGTCTGTCCCCCTGAGGGCTTAGCCCTGGACCAGTGGCTTGGAGCAGAACTCCCTGTATTGTGATTGCGTGAGTGGTTAAGCCTGAAGTGTCCTGCAGCCACCTCACTGTATTTATTTATGTCTTTGCCGAAGGCCAGAGATTTCGTCCACTTTGCTTTGTCCCTCCTACCCCACCTCTCAGGCATGCCTGGATTTGAAGTCATGCATTGTTGTGTCCTGTGATTTTCAATGTCTAAAACAAGGTCCTTAGAAAGGAGAGAGTAAGGGCAGCATCGGGGTGCAAAGTAGTTGAGACGAGTTGTCAGGATTTGGAAGGAGGAAGTGCCTGTGGGTATTTGAAAGGGTCCTAATGTTGCTGGGAGGGAGGGAGGGAGGGAGGGAAGGAAGGAAGGAGGGAAGGAAGGAAGGAAGGAAGGGGCGGAGGAGGTTTATCTAGGACCAAGGTAAGGTTTGTGGTGCAGAAGGTATGTGTTTGGGGCATGGCTGGGGCGTGATTGTGTATTTGGACCCACTGAGTCCTCTCGTCGAGATCCGCCAGAGGGTCACGTTGCTTCCAGCACCCCCGTCCCTGAGTTTTCCTGTGCATGTGCTTGAGGTGTTTCCCTGGTTCTTTTGCGGTTGTGTGTTTTTCATCGTCCTTGTGTGTATTTGTAGCAGAATGGTCCTATGAGATTGGTTTTGTGGTAAGATTGTTTCGTGGAGTGTGTGGTTTGTGTTTGTCGGTTGATCCAGTTTTCATTGTCCTGCATCTGTGAACCCTAAGGCCTTCCTGTTGTTGTGAGGGCAGAGGCGCTGTGGTGGTGGAGGTGAGAGGCGGGCTGTGTTTGAAGGAGTTGTCCCGTGTGCTCCCGAGGCCAAGCTGTGGTAGCTCGTGAGATGAGAAGGTCCCTGAGGCGAGCAGTGAGGAGGATGTCAGTGTAAGTGGGAGCATGCAAGTGGTAGGGCCTGGTGGTGAGACCCGAGGAGTGGTCGGGGGCTCAGTGAGTGGGCTATGAGGTGAGCTCAGTCCGTTTTCAGGTCCAGCCAGGCTGAGTGCGATGAGCCATTGAGCGGTGTTGGCCAAGTGTTTTCTTTTGAAGTGTGGTCTGTGTCGTTTCCATTGGAAGTAGTTGATTCTTCTGTGGGATGGTCCCTATGGCAGGCAGTGGCAAGTTTGTCCATGGTTGTTGATGCTGTGAGACAGACAGCTGTTGTGTTAAGATGTAATGTTTCTTACTGCATTTTTAATGGTAGGTGTTTTCTATTTTTTTGGGAAGGAAGTGAGTCACATACATGTGTGTGGTTTTGTTGTGCACCCTCTCTTGCATCCAGGTGAGCAGAAGGCAGCCGTTTCACAAAGCAAAACAGAAGAGGACATTTTGGACATTTGCCCAAGAAATGTGTTTGCAAGGTCTTGTTCCTTGGAAGTGCTGTGGGGTTTCTTAGGGCCGAAGCTTGATGGTCCCTTGAAGTATTTGGATAACTTTTAACTTCCCTTTTTCTGGAGCCCCTGGGGCACAACCAAATGTTGTGGGCGCCAGAACAGATACTACAAATTCCTTCATTATCATGTTAATTGATCCTGCACCCACCTAAGTATGTGTCCATCATTTTACTTTTTATCCTATCACAGAGGTTTCCCCACTTTGCTCAATCTTACCTCCTTCAATCTGTCACCAATGAATTTCATGTATAAATACGGATGTAACCCTGCCATTCTCCGGAGCACTATCTCAATTCGTAGAGGTTCTTATTCCCGGCATACATATGTCGACAGTTTGTCTCAAATGAACTCACAAAAATTCTTTACAGGTTTCAATGGTTTTTTACGTTAACAGGCCATTGTTGCGGTGATGAGGGTGGCGGTTTGTGAATGTTCGCCGGTCGGTATGGAAATGTGGGTGTGGATGCAGAAAGGGCAGGCGATGTGCTGTGTGGTTGGGATTTGTCTATGTTTGGATCATATTAGGTTTGCAATGGGGAGGAACGGTGAAGTTTTTTTGTTTGTTGAGGGAGCCGGTTGTTCTCTTGGGCTTCGTTTCCGTGGAGGTGTGTGTGCGTGCGTGCAGAGGGTCCAGCGCTTGCCTGTGTTCTATTGGCGGACCGAGACTGTCCTCTCGTCCGAGGTGCATGTGAGCTGGTAGAGCCGGCTGAGTGTGGTGCATGACTGCAGGGACGTTTGTGAAGAGTAAAGCAAGGTACGACTGTCGGTTGTCGAGTGGTCTGTGTGTCCCAGGGCCGGCGAACTGTAGCCCGTGGTCCACTTGGGGCTAGGGTGTCATCAGCGGCGTCCGTTTCAGTGTGAGCAGAGATGAAGAAGGGCAAGTGTAGTGGGGCAAGTGAGATGCGACCGTGTAGGAGTGAGGAGGCGTGTGTCCCAGCCGCCAAAGCCGTTTGGCAGCAGCAGGTGATGGCTTGTGTTGTTTGTGAGGCTGAGAGGCCGTGTCCGCTGAGTGCAGGTTGTGCGTAGGGATCCCAGTGCGTCAGTGTCCCGATGAGGAAAGGGAGGTCCTGCAAGGCGCTTCTTGTCCCCAAGGTTGAGGGATAACTTGCAGTTTGGCTCGATGGAGCCAGGGAGTTGGTCCCCTTATCCTCAGTGGCTTTTGAGGTGATTTCCATGTGGGCATTCATTTTGCTGCAGGGCACTGTTGAGTTTGGGTGAGGGGGTTGGAATGTGTCCCCTCCGGGTATGCGCGAAGAAGTCTCCGCCCCGAAAGGTTCCCGCCATTGCCAATCCCGCCCCAAGTCCTTTAAAAGCCGGCGACTCCCCTGACTGGTTTCTGTAGGCATTCAGGCTGAGCCACGCGTTGTGCGGCTGATGGCGTCAATGTTTAATGCCTGAGTCGTGTGTCATCGTGCATTCTTCATGGGGCAAGCTACCCACCCGTTGTCCACTGAGGTAAGTGGATGAGTTGTGTGGTGAGTTTTTGTCCCGTTGGTGTGGGAGTGGGTGCATGTGTTGTTTTTGGGTGCTTCCTTGTGCACACGATGTTGTTTTTGGAGTGTGGTTTGAGTGGGTTGTGAGGGAGAGGTGTGTTTGGCTGTGTGTGTGTTGTGGGTGTGTGGTGGAGCATGGGCGGTGCGTGCAGTGTTGGCGTCCAAGTGTGTCTCTGAGCCGAGCAGGATGGTGTCCGGTATGGGAGACTTTCCATTCGTCCTCCCTTGTGCGTGTGCAAGTGTCCTTCACGTAGTAGAATTGTAAGAGCATGCGATGATCGTTTTCTAAAAGGTCTTTCAGACTTTGTTTTTTTTTCCTCCCCCAGTTCTCCGTCCCTCTGTCCTTTCATCCCTGCCTGTGATTCCAAGACCTGATGTGTGAGAAGGTTGAGGGAAGGCCGATGTCCCCGCTGGCTGTTGGTTGTGACGGAAGAGGTCAGGTGGGGGTCAGGTGGGTGCCGTGGCAGTGTCCTTGGTGCCATAGGTTTTGATGTGGGAGGAAGGTAGGTGGGATGGGTTGGAGCGTCCTGCAGGCTGTGCATGGATCTGTGTCCTGGCACGTGGAAGGCTGACGATCCTCCCTGAAAAGGAGCGTGCAGCTGAGTGATTCCTAGGTGATGGGGTTGTGGAGGGGAGCTGGGAGTGTAGTTAGAGAGAGATTGTTGAATTGTGATTGCTAATTTTTTAGACTTGTGTTGAGTGTTGTATGTGTTTGTTGTGAATGGTTGTAGGTGGGAGCCTTTGTCCGATGCAGGTCGTGTGTGTTTGTGTGAGTCTGCATGGGGTCCTCCCGGAACGGTGGGTGTGGGGAAGATGGGTGTTGGTCCATGTGTAGCGTGATCCTTGGTGATGTGGGATTTTGATGGTCGTTGTCTCGTCCCATTGTTTGTACAGGACTCCTGTGGGCAGCTGTTGGAGGGAGCCGTGGTGTACGGGTGGAAGGTGGTGGTGATTTGTGACAGCCCTGTGCCATGTGCTGTGCAGGCTTTGAGGGTCTCCCCCTCCTTGTGACCCCCCGCGTTTGCCAACAGCGTGTGCAGTGGGTTTGGGTTCCTTCCCGCTGTGTGTGTTGAAGGCTGCCGTGGAAATGTGTGTTGCTTGTTTTTTTCAGGGCAAGTCATGCATGGAAGGTGTATGTTCTGGTTTGGCTATCTATGCGAGGTCGTTGTTTTGTGGAGCTTCCCTGTCCTGTGTTCCAGCGTGTCCTTGGGCGGATGTGTTTGCGCCGTGAAGAGGTAAGAAGGTGTTGTCCTTGCGAAGGGTGAGTGTTGGTTCAAGCGATAGAAGGTTCAGAGAGCAGGAGCGTTTGTTAAGTCGGCCATGCTATGTTGTAGAGTTGAGTGTCACGGCATTGTTGTGGAGCCCCATTTGTGAGAAGAACCTCACCGAGTCCATTGAGGTCTCAAAGAGGAAGTGAGGATTTCTTGAGCCGGCCAGAGAGTCTAGTAAGAGCACTGTGCTGAAGCAGAGGCTGAAGTGCAGTGCCGACTCTAGGAGTTGCATTTTATGATCCCTTCGTGTGGAGGCCCAGAGAAAAATGTGAGTGTTTCCAGTTCTGGGCCTCCAATATGGAGGAAAGTCTGTTTGTCCTTTTTGCAGTCCTTTGTTCCCTGATATGGAATGAGACCTTTGGGGCTTTGAGAAAGAAGGCCCGTGTGCCAGGAAGGTGCCAAGGCAAGCCCATCTGAAGGGTTGGACTGATGTGAGTTTGTAAGGCCCTAAGACCCCCGGAGAGTCCGATGGAGGAGGCGACGACCCCAAGTCAAACGCAGAGACCGGAACTTGATGCAAAAGCAAGAGGTTTTTTATTACAAGCGCAGCGCAGGGGCTCCCAGGCAGACAGGCAGCAACCCAAGGGAAGTGCTGGCTGACTGGCGCCCCGAGCCATTGTAGAACAGGAGTTTATAAAGGCAAAAACCACACGCAGGTGGCCTGGAATGTAAACCACACACAGGTGGCCTGGAATGTCAGGGAACTGGGTTATTCTTTCCTATGCATGTGTTTTAGGAACCTAGAGCATAGCATGGCTTGTGTGCCAAAGTGCCAGGTAGGCAGCCCACCCAGTCCAGTATGTGTGGAAGGATTTCTGTGAGCATGTGAAAGAGTGACAGGTGAGCCCATGAGGATGTGTTTTGTGCTTTTCTGAGAAAGGCTGCGTCCTGCAGTGTTGTTGAGTGATTTCCATTCCGTGTTTGTGTGTGTGGATGTGCCTGTGTGGTATGTTGAGTGTTTAAAGCATTGCTGTCCGTTTTTGTAGGTCAAAAGGAAGCAGGTATGGGCTTTTGTTGGATGTTCCCAGAGCAGGAGGTTTCGATGGCGGTTTGTTTCGAGTCTGCCGTTTGTGCCTTGCGTGTGGTACCGAATTGGATCCCGAGTGTGGAGTGTTGTAGGGGATGGAGAGGCCGGGGTATGGAGAACCATGGAGTCCTATCAAGTGTTGACACGTGCAGTGAAAGTCAGGAATTCTGGAGGTTGGTTTTGTGTTTGTTGAGTTGGGACAGCTAGATAGGATTCGTGTGTGTGTGTGTGTGTGTGTGTGTTTGAGATGCTTCACGTGTTGTCAGTGATGTTCTGTGAAACGTTGAAGTCATGTAGTATTTGTAAAGACGATTGGAACGTTTTGCTTGGATCCCTTCGTTTCTTGTGTGTTGAGCTGGTTCCTGAGGAAGATGGTGTGTATTTTCATCTTTGTGGAGTGTGGTACAGCCTAGGACTGTGTCGTCCAACTTTGTTCGTGAGAGTGGGTTTCTTTATCTCTGGAAGGTTGTGCGTTTCTGTGTGTTTGGCCCAGTTGGTGTTTTTTGTTTGTTTCATGGGTCAACCCACAAGTCTAGTCTGTGGGTTGTGTTTTGAAGTGACAGGAAGCATACATGTGGTGTGGCATGCCCATGTGCAAGAAAGCGCTTTCCGGATGCGTTGTAGGTTTAGTGTATCCTCCGTGTATCTGTGTTGCTCGTGAGTCCTCGGTTCAGTGCAGCGTACGCAAGGTGACAGGGGAGAGGAGCTGTCGGCCTGTTCCCTTTGGCAGAATTTTGGAAGCAGAGGTCGGCGTCTGACATGTGGTGTGTATGTGGGTCCTCCCAAGCGAGTTTTTCACGTAGGCTTTTGGAAAAGGAGAAGTATCCACACGGTATGTTGTGAAGTTGCTGTCGGAGCAGAGGTTGTCCAAGGCTGTCTTGTGATGCAGGGGTTTCAGTGACGTGGGGCAGGAGGGCCAGGGAGTGTTGGATGGGCAGTGAAGGTTTCAGGATAGGGCAGGATGGGAGGCCTTGTGGGTGAAGCAGTCTCGGGTAGGTGGGGTGCTTGCCTGTCAGGGCATCCTTGTTTTTTTTGTTGTGGTGGGTGGTGTTTGAGGGAAGGAGTCCGATGTTGGAGCGAGAGAGAGGAAGTGTGTCACGAAGGGAGTGTCAGTCTATGTGAAGATCGGTGTTTGTGGTTGGAGCCATGGGAGCCCCGTCAGGCCAGTGTTGTTGGTTGAGATATAAATGTCTATGTTCTCCTTGTTGGCATGTAATCTATGTGGCAAGCTTTCTGGTGTAGTGTGCTATCCATATGGGTTTTTCGCTTGTGAGGGTTTTTTTTGTAGAGTCTGTGTTTTTTGTGTAAGGAGACAAAGTGTTCTTGAGTGTCCTAAAAGCTGTCCATGTGTATTTGTAGTAGAGTATGTTTGTTTTTGTGCTGTGTTTCTGGAGTGGTGTCTGTCCTCTCTCTGTGGCTTGTGAATGGTCTGTTGTTTGTGACCGGTTCCTCGTGAAAGCCGCAGCGGTGGTTGAGCTCCCATGTTTTCGGGGGTGTGCGATGGACAGCGATGACCCCGTTTTTAAAGCTCCTGGGAATGTGTGTTGCCTGGATGTCCCTG
>NW_006285723.1:14207-18449 GCF_000327345.1 Myotis davidii
ATGGCTTTAGTTTGCTGTGGTTATTTTTTTCCCTTTATCCATGCACAGTGTTTCTCCACATGCACAGTGTGTTTCCTAAGGCAGTTGTATTCATGGGAACTGTATGGAGCTTTTGCAGAATGACTTTGTAAGGGGAATGTTCATAGAAAAGCAGGGAGGGTGAGATGCTGAATGGCATTTTCTGATGGTGATTTCTATCATGGCAGGTTTTTTTAATGACAGTGCATTTTCTGTATTGTCGGACAGAGAGGCATGGAGAGAGACAGGCACGGGATGCAGAGGTGGAACTATGGATCCACTGCTTTCCTCACAGGTTGAACTGGCGATGACTGTGCCCACCTCAGAGGTACCCATGTTTGGATGGTATGGAACCTGGGGCATTTCACGGTGCAGGACGATGGCCTGTGCAGTCATCCAAATCGGTTTGTGGCCATGGCAGCGTTGGCAGTGGCATGGGCATGTTCCTCAATTTTAGCGATGCAGAGATGAGGTCTATGTGTGTTGGTTTTTGGAATTGTCCGTTAGCCAAGTATGTGGGAGAATCTGTAAAGGATGGATGAGCGTTGCCGTTTTAGAATTGTGCAGCCGAGAGACATGGAGAGAATGAATAGGGGTGTGAGCGAAGTGTGTGTAGTGTTGTGAGCGTTTCATGGTTCATGGTCTGAAGATGTGTTTTCTGTGTCCAGTGGTCCTCTTTTTTGACATGAGTGGCTTGCGGATTGAAGAGTCCTGTGTTTTAAACGGGTGCGGTGCACATCCCCATGGTGTAGGCATGATCTGTGTGCCCGTTTGTGCCTCCTGTAGGAGGGGAGGGAAGGTCTTCTGTAGGTGTGGTTTCCTTGTATGGATCTGTTGCTGTTTGTCTGTTGCCCTTGCCTTCTGCTGTCCAGGTGTATGTGAAGCCATTGTCTTGAGCTTTGAAGGAAAAGATGGATGTGTGTGCAATATTTTCAGGCGTGTCTAATTTAAAGAATGGTTATGTTTCCACGTGGAAAAATTATTACTGAAAGGATATATTGTTGATTGGAAGTGATTTGGTGGTTTGACATGTGGAGTAGATGGAAAGATTGTGGTGGTGGAGGAGGAGGAGGAGGAGGAGGAGGAGGAGGAGTAAGCAGGTGAGTGCCGTGCATGTGTGGTTTTGGAGTGTGAGGAGGTCCTATTGTCTAGGAAGTTATGTGAGCCGTGGGGTGTATATATTTTTTTTGTTTGATTTTTGTAATTTTGAGTGTTCCATGTGTTTTTTTAAGGGGGTGTCTGCCTGTTCTTCCCATGTCCTTCTTCCACTGGTTTAATTTGTGACATGGCCAGCAACGGGAGTTTGTTGTTTTTTGTTTTTGGTGTGTGTGTGTGTGTGTGTGTGTGTGTTGAAGTATCTGTTGGTTGTATGTCCCCTGGCATCTTATTGGAGTGGAGTGTTTTGGTCTTGTTGTTGGGTGTGCATGGTATGTCCGTGTTGGAGAGTGTGTTATTGGAGTCATGGTTTGTATCACATAGGGGGTCTGTCTGTGCACTTGTGCTTGGTGATAGCCCGATGCAGGGAAGCTCGTGGATTGAGGTCTGATGACGGTCAGGTAAGGGTAGTGTGTTTGCTTCTGTCCTCTTGCAGAAGACATGGATGTAGAAGTTTGCATGTCTGTGTTGCCTGGGTTCCTTTTTTGTGGATGCTCCTTGAAGGTTTTGGATGTGCAGCCACTGTGAGAGGTTGACTTAGAGGAGGTATGGCTTGCATGAACGTGTCCCAGAATACCCATTGTTGGAACGGTCACGGTGTGGGGAGCGAGCGGGACGGTCGTCTTTGTGACTTGAGAGGGACATGCCTTGGTTGGATGTAGAATCTCCCCGATTATGTAGGTAGGAAGGAATATGTCTAAGGTGATGGCACCTGAGTAGGAATCCATCCTTGGTAGCTGGGGGAGGCAGGGATGGTGACCGTCGCCTGTGTCAGGGAAGCTGTGTTGAGATTGATATTTGGGTTTGTAAGCTTGTGTTTTTTCTGAAAGTGTTGACTCGTTGTGAAAAGTCATCGTCCTTGTAGTGAGTCCAGGCTAGGCAGCCCTGCAGTGTGGTATGTCATCGTGTTAGGTGAAGTCTGTTCTAAAGGGATCGTCGTTGTGTAGAAGAGGTCCTTGTCTCACCGAGAATGTGAAAGCAGGTTGCAGTGTTGTAGTCCACGTTGAAGTCCATGGTAGTGATATTTGATAAGTTGTAAGGGTATAGAGTAGGCTATTGTGTTTGGGTCATCCTTGATGCTTGTGTGTCTTTGGAGCCTTGTGAAGTGCACGTGTTTGGTGGGTGGTTGAGTGAGTGAGTGAGTGAGTGAGTGAGTGGGCAGGTTAGTGGGTGGGTGGGACTGTGGTTGTGTTGCTGGCTTGGGCAGGGGTAAGGAATGGGTTTTCTGTGTAGTAAGTCGTGTTCATATGTTGTGTATGGATTTTACCAATAGATGTTTCTGTTTTCTAGGTGCGTGTGCGTTTGCTGGTGGCCATGTCTGGACGACCGAGATTGCTGTTGTGATCGAGGGACCTATGCCTTTTTTTGGAGGGTCCCTTGCTCCTGTCGTCACGGGGCTCGTGTCGAGCGATGTCTTGTGCTTGTGATGCCCCAAGTGTCCCACCATGGTGTGGCTTCCTAGTGTAACGGAAGCTGTGACTGTGTGTGCTTGCTATCATCTATCTGTGTAGCTTGTGTTTGTGGGGAGCTGACATGTGTCCCATAGGACGTGGGAGGACATTGTTGTTTGTGAGTGAATTGTGTCCTTTCATATCTTTTTAGTGACCATAGGAGTGTACACACACAGACACGGATACAAACCCACACACACACAGAGACATACAGACAGACACCCCCACACACACAGTGTATTGGTTGGGTGGGCTGTCACTATACTTGTTTTATTTGAAGGATAGGGAGGAGACGTAGAAGACACAGACTGAGAGAGTATTGAGTGGGTCCCACAGAGTTGTGTGCCTACAGCATTTCGTTCCAAGTGTGGGGATGGAGTCCACATGGAGGGGTTGGGTGGTTCCCATTGTGAGTGGGTTTTTGCTGAGCCCTTGAATTGTAAGCATCACATGTTTCGCCGCTCCACATGTTTTGTGAGGTACTGCATGTCGTGTTCCCATCAGCCATTTTTTCAGTCCTACTTTATGCACCTCATTTCATGGTGTGCCTCAGCTGTATGAGGTTGAATGTTTGGTTTGCAAAGCATCCACACAGCCGTCACCGTGTGAAGGTGGGCCACATCGTTTCAAGTGCTCGTGTGCTCTGTTTCATCTCCTCACATGTTTCTTTCTTGGAAGTCAAGAAGCGGGGGGAAGGTTCTGTGGAGTTACACATGGATGATCTCAAGGCGTCTTTGGTTTTTGGAATCAGTGGGCAGATATGGCATGCAGAACCGTTTTTATTGTGTCCCACCAGGTCCCCCTGCTGCACCTAGTTTGTTCTGTAGCGTTTTCCCTGCCCCCGTTTCTATCGAAGTAGCAAGGAGGCACTTGTGCACACCTGTACCCTGTCAATGGTGGGTCATCATTTCTTGGGGTAGCAGGATCTTCACCTGTGTTTAGTGGTGGCATGAATGCCTGTGAAAGTGCCCCCTCTTCCAGCGTGTCAACTGAAGTAGTGTGTAAAAATACCAGAGCACCGACCTGGTTATGCTTTTCATTGTGGATCCATGAATGCACAGTACAGTCTGGTCCCCAATTTTCACTTGGCCCAGTTCCTCACTGCAATTCGTTTGCTGCTCCCCTGGGCCTTCTGTGGTCATGTCTTTATCCATCCACCTTTGCACCTCCACCGTCAGTGTAGCCCATTCAGTGTCAGCACATGTTTGCTGCAGTTTCCATTCCATGCAAAGGTAATGTGTGTCTTGGCCATGTGTAGTTGGGAGTCCTAGCGTAGGCCACTTTCCTCACATGGCGCCCCTGCCCCCCCCCTACGCAAAACTGAGCTCTTTCGTTTTGCTTGTTACGTGGGTGTCCCCTTGCCTTGCTGCCAGGTGAGTCTGTCTTTCCCAATACTGGTTTAAGGGGTGCATGGGGTGTCTTGAACCAGGCAGTTGCAGTTGATCAAAGCGTGCAGGTGATGATCCGACTGACACCCACCTTCCTGCCCATGCCCTGGTCATTGTAGCACGGCTCCGATTTCTCGTCACGGTCCCCCTCCCCCGTGCGCAAACTGGATGTCCGAGAGCCGCTGGTCACCGTGTGGGCTCTTTGACAGATGGGTTGGTTTTATATTCTG
>NW_006285723.1:18496-22888 GCF_000327345.1 Myotis davidii
ACCGCGGTTCCCTGGGGCCTGCCGCTAGAGGCCCCCTAGGTCGTCGTTCAGGAGCGGCACGCCACCCTCAAACCTCTCCCCAGTCCCCATGTGAGCGTACGGCTGAGTGCCGCGTATATTTGCGGTGGTGGGGAGAAAAGACACAAATAGTGCCTGTCCTTTTGTGGCCAGCGAAAGCCGTGTTGCTCGGCTTTATTGCCACGATCGCACATAGTACCACTCCCCCCTCCGCTGTTCCCCGCTGAAGAAGCCTGCTGTTCACTTCCTTTCCACTTGAGAGTACGCAGTAATCTTGAGGTGGTCGCCTGTCCGTGGGGCCTGTGGAGCTGAAATAAAGGTTCATGGAACTGAGTGAGTGTTGTTGACGTCCTTCATTTCTTTACCGGATGTGTGTCCCCAATTGGCAGTGTCTGCAGGGAGTATGTGGTGGAGCCTAGTGAGCAGAGTGAAACCACCGTTCCCGTTTCCCCCTGCAATTTGTAGGATTCTGCGTGTTCTTAAGCATTGGCAACCAACCATTCATCCCCTGTGCCAATTCTGCCGCCACCAGCTCCGTTTCACCCTGCCCGTGCGGATTCATGATGCATGCGACTGAAGGCTTCCACAGTCGCCTGCGTGTCAGTGCAATCGCGATTCCATTCCGAAAAGCTATGACGCTGGCGGTGTTGTATGCTGTTGGCCATAAAGCACCCAGACACCAACCTGGTTCCCACCTTCCCCCGAAGTTCTTCACAATGCGCCTGTGCCCACTCAGTGCACCCCTTGATATGGTGCCCCCCCTTCTCAGACATGCCAGATTCCCATTTGTGCCTTTTCTGGTTTGCTTGGACCCTTCACACTCACTCCTGAAATAAATGTAGCTAACACTTTGAGCCCCACTGAGTGTGCTTCTTGGTGCCCATACCCCTCGTTTCACCTCATGTCCCTTCAACACGTCAGGTTTAGCTCAACCCATAGGGCATGCAGACTATGGTCCATGTGGTAGGGCACCCCTTGCCACAAGTGTGAGGACAATGGGTTTGCGAGCCCAATGCACTACTGTTGTGTCTCATAGCTGCCCCCCAGCTTGTGCATGTCTTGATAGGGTTTGTGTGTTGCCGGAACTTGGCGTGTCACCCTCCGTGCGGACAAGCAGGCCCTCCCCCCTTGCCCTTTGGTGTATTCCACCATTGTAGCGCGCTGTGCTCAGTGACAGAACGGCTGTGTTGGTGCCCGTCTCCTCCCCAGGGTGTTCCTTCAATGTTTTTGCTTAGCCCACTCCTGCCCCTTGACCTGCACCTCCAGCTACACCACTGGCATGGCAGCAGTGCTTCTTGAGTCCCGTCCCGGTGTATGTCCCACCCCAGACCTTGTGCTGCTTTTGTACCTTTTTCCCAGTTCCCACGCTCACAGTTTCTTGTCCCCAACGTTCAGCGGAGCCACTGAGGCACAGGATACAGGGTTGTGTGTGAGCGACAAGGACAGGGGCAGGCAAGCAAGTGAGCATGGCGCAAAGCTGGGCTGAGGGGTTCATCGGGGGTGCTTGGAGATCAAGGGATTGGTGCTAGGGTAGGGTGCGATTGGGAGTGCACAGTCTTGGGGTGATTGCAGTCCAGGGTGCCCAGTGTAGTTCCTTGCCACTGGAGGCTGTAGCTCAGCTAACTGCTTCCTTGGCTTGCTTTTTGAGGGTGATGTGTGTGTTCCTGTGCCCCTTGGCGTCCATGGCTGTGGGTGATGGTGCCCAGTCGTCCCTCAGGGTGTCCCATCCAAGCAAGGTCCCGCTCACCAGCGTGTTTTGCATTTGCTTCTCCGAACCTGCATTATCACGCTTCCTTGAGCCTTATGCCCTGTGTGGTGGAAAGGGGTGGATGGGCCTTGGTCACTACCTGTGTCCTCAGGGTTGTATGCAATTTCTGTGTTCTGCACCTGTTTGATAGGCAGCCACTGCTGGACTCCCCAGAGAAGTCACTGGGAAGGTTCTCCATGTCCCGTTTTCCAACCTTAGCCAATGTTTGCCTAAAAGCCATCTAGGAGCCTTCCCGACTCCCTGGAGGTTTGTAGGTTAGCCCACCCTATCTTTGGAGCCACCCCACAGTACTCACCGCTCTTTCTGTTCTCTGTCCTTTTCTTTCCAGGAAATGCTTTCCTGATTTTGCTCTCCTCCGCAATCCTGTTGTGATGAGGAATGGATGTCTTTAGCTCCACCCATGCTTTTCAGGTTCCCTCCCATCTCCTGTAAGTCCCATGGGTTGTTTGGGGGCATGCATTCCTCTCCTGTGACCCCAGGCATGCTGGGTGTGTTCCTTCATCAAGACATCGTCCCCCATGCGACTCCTACCTGGACCCTTCATCCTTTCCTGTCACATGCCACATGCCTCCTCCCTTCATGCCACACTATGCTCATCTCCCTCTTGCCCTCAATGGTGGCTCCTGGTCTCTTGTAGCAGCCCCACCTCCTCCCGCTCAGCCTTCAGGGCTGGCCAGTGGTTCCCTCTGTGCTCATGCACAGGCACTCACCTTCTCGCGTAGCAGCATGTGAAGGCGAATTTGGCAATTTTCCTTCATCCCCCTCGTCGGACTGGATTGCCAAGGAAGCCATCACATCGTCCCTCTGTGTCTGATCTGCTTTCATCCGCAGCATTTTGCCTGCCTATGTGTGAAAGAAAGTGAATCAGCATTATTCCCGAAGACTGCCTGTGTGTCCTTTTGGTAGCCAGAAAGGTGGTCCTGGGTTATCGCAAAGTTTCTGTTGGGTGTGGACCGTTTTCCTGCATCACTGACTATACGGTGTATGCATTCCGACATGGCTGTAATGTGGTAGGCATGGGTTTTCCCCGTTGTGGCTGCAGATTTCTGGAATCCCAACAGTTTCCATTGGGACCTCAGGTAGGTCTGTACTTGCCCTGTGGATGTCTGTCTGCTGTTGCTTCGAGGATGTGTTGGTTTGCTAGGTCCCTCCACGTCACGGTGGCTGTTCCCTCAATGGAGCTGTTGGCATGCTATCCTTGGGAAATGTGTGGCAGGGCTCTTACCCCTGCTGTCCATCGCATCACCCGGGAGTGTTATGGCAGCAGGTGCACGGCCTGTACAGAGATGGGTGGGTGCTGTGAGAATCCGCTGTGGTCATCTCTGCTAGCACACACAGGGAGCAGGTAGGGGAGCGTTTCTTGGTATGTGCTAACGCCACTCACTTAGTTGCTTACTTACTTACTTGTTTCTCAGGCTTGCCTCTTCCAGTTGTGGCACTAGCTAAGGTTTCTCTGGTCCTGCACAGGGTCTGTCAGGTTCGAATCCACTCGGGTTCCCATTTACGGGGCGTGGATTGTAAGTGCTGGGAGTATTGGTCTCCGTATGCCCGATGGTGCTATTGTCAAGGTTGGTTTTGGTGGTGCTGTGTGAGGTTCTATGGCGTTCCAATCCCTACTTGCATTGTCTGGGGAATTTCCCCATGACTTGCTCTCTTCATTCATGGGCTATGCCCGCCCCCATCCTGTCCAAGATAGATTCTTGTGGCCCGAGGAACACTAGGGAGCTGTGCAGCTAGGAGGATGGGGTGCGGCATGTACCTTCCTGGGTTACGTCGTCCAGCTCGGAGTCGTCTGGTCCAGGGTCTCCGTGCAGACTTCCCCACATGGGCTTCCCCAATCATCCGCAGCCACCTGTGTTTCCCTCCCCGTTCCCTGTTGCTCTTCCTGCTGTTACTTCCTTCGGTCGGTGGGTCCCGCTTCCGCCCCCGCCCATCCCCGCCTACACAGTGCGTGTGTAGTTCAGATTGTCTGCAAAAGCAACGGAGTCTCCCCTTTGAATGCAAGAAAGGACTTACCCATGGTTTGCCGGATCCCCTGCGGGCGGGCCTCACGGGACTCCTTGGTGCATCCCAGGATCGCTTCACTGTGCGTGCGGTTCTTCCTTGAACTTCCTCGAAATTGTCCCGCTACTCTGCCAAGTCCTCTGTGCTTACAATTACTGCCGTCGCCTGGGCCGGGAGTTTCTGTCCTAGGCTTTGGCAGGTTGAGCGGGCAGTGTTGGAGGAGGCACGCAGCCATGGTGTGCAGAGGGGATGAGGAGGGCGCAATTCGCTTTTATCAGGTGTCCTTAGAAGGAAGCTACGTCACTGCTTCTCATTGTGACTCATTGGGTGTTAGTTTAGGGGCGTGGGCACCAACTCAGCTCTTCCCGCCAGGATGTGGGGCTGCCGGTTTGCGCGAGATCATGCCTGCAGGTGGGCTTCATCTGCATGACAAGTGCCGAGTGCCTCCCTGCGGCTTTTCTGGCTCTCCAGGTCCCGGAAGCAGGGAAGCCCCGAGCGATGCTTTACGGCTCTGCCGTCTGTATTGGCCGGCCAGGGACAGCGGGTCCTGTCTGGGAGGAGGTTGGTGTCTGAGGCCGGGGATTCAGTCCCCACCCTGAGGA